>NC_061840.1:20216786-20226786 GCF_019202785.1 Penaeus chinensis
GAGATACGCGCACACAAATGCACACAATGAAGTACACGTACATAGACACATCCGAAGGAACAAACACACAAGCAGATACACAAAACACCGATACACAAGCAAATAGACATATAAACACACAAACAAATGCAGAAAAAAACGTGTAAATACCCTAAAACACAACAAAAACAAATAGACAAAAACACAAAACAAATAGACAAAAAGCAAATACGTAAAATACACAAACAGACAGACAAAAAACGCTCAAACAGACAGACAAAAAAACGCACAAACAAACAGACAAGAACCGCACAAACAAACACACACACAAACAAAAACAAATACACACGTACTCCAACATCGGCGTCGCACCTTTCAGTCAAATCTATCGATCCGCCATTAAAGGTATTCCAACACATAAACACAAATACAAACCTTAAAAGCTTGCATATATTTTTGAGACGTTTTATAGCATCGTCTCTTACGTTCCTCATGATAGTGCTATATGCAGTATGATCAAGTAGCAGAGAACGAGGGAATTTCGACCTTCTGTAAGGCGTACGTAGAGGCGATAAGATATAGGTTGGGGGGGGAGGGACCCGTGCATTTACGGTAATGACGTCAGTAATGATAATGACATCGCAGGTGATATTACAAGGCGAAAGAAGTGATCAGAAGTAATGACAATTATTAGAGAACAAGATTAAAAAAGAAAAAAAAAAAAGCATAAGAAATAAATGATAATAATAACTTCTTATTTGGGAGCGAAAGTGTTAGCCAAGAGAAGGGTAATGAAAACGGAACAAAGTCGATATTGATTTTTACCTTCAATAGAATTTTCCCAAAAACAAAAGCTTTGGGCGAGACGGTCGCTGGCGGGGAGAATTGCCCGGGATGGAGGAGAAGAACGGAAAATGGATGAAAGGGAGAGAGAGAGAGAGAGAGAGAGAGAGAGAGAGAGAGAGAGAGAGAGAGAGAGAGAGAGAGAGAGAGAGAGAGAGAGAGAGAGAGAGAGAGAGACAAAGAGAGACTGACAGACAGAGAGAAGGAGAAACAGAAAAATACACAGACAGAGAAAGAGAAAAATGAAATAAAAGCGAGAGAATAGAAACCCCCCCCCCCCCTAAATAGCGAGAGGAAACGCCGAATATCATTTATCCCCGAAAACCAAGGCCCCCGACATGGATATCCATTAAACGCCAATATCCCGCTCGATAGCAACTTCCGCTAAACACCGCGCGTCCGCCTTAAACGCCAGCATCCGCTATGCGACGGCGTCCGCTTCGCCCGCCGAATCGCCGACCGGTTGCCCGACCCGCCGCCGCCGGACGATCACAAGCATGTCGATATCCGGACACTGGAGACGAAGTCGATATCCGAACACCGAACGCGAAGTCGGTACCCGAACACGAACACGTAGTCGATATCCGAACACCGACACGTCGCCGAACGAACGAACATACCATCGATACCCGAACTTTTAACACACCGTCGATACCCAAAGACCTAACATGGAGTCGGCACCCGAACACCGACACCGACCGATCCGACACGCTTCGGACCCCTCGCCCGACCGCCGACGCTCCCTTCGCGTAAAACAGGTAAACAGCCTTCGCGTCCTGGGAGGAAACAGCCACTTAAGCGGACTTCAGTAGCCGCTCGTCACTCAGGGAGGAGGGACCTTCGCGCGCGCTCGCTCCTCCCGCCCGGCGAGAGTTGGGCGAGAATGCGGCGGGATTTCACGAAATTCGGTGAGATTTTACGGGATTTCTGCGAGGCTTTCACGAGAATTTTACGATATTTCACGAGATTTTTTTGCGAGAATCGGGTAGGTGTCATGAGATTTTTCGAGAATTCTGCGAGACTTCACGATATTCGGTGAGATTTCACGGGATATCTGCGAGATTTGACGAGAACTCCGCGAACTCTCACGAGATCTCACGAGGACTCTGCGAGATTCGCCGCGATTTCGCGAAATTTCACGAGAATTCAACGAGATTTCTCCCCGAGGCGTCCAACGAAAAAGCTTCACGAGACACGCTTCGAACCGCCCAGGGCCTCGCCATGAATAATAATAATAGTAAAAAAAAAAAAAAAAAAACATCCCGCATTTTAATATAAAAACCATAAACCCACATAAACTAAAACCTCGATAAACGCAAGTATAGACATAAACTTAAGCTGATTGCAAGCAGAGGCCGTTGCATTTGACGACAACGACCGCTGAAGCCTGTAGTTACCTGTATGATCCAGTTACGTCACAATTATCACCCAATGAACTTTGGAGATAGAGATGGCGGCCTTTGTAATTTATCTGGGTTGTTATAATTATTTTTTGGGTATGTTTTCGTGTGTTTTTTTTTGTTTTTTGTTTTTTGTTTTGTTTTCTCTTTTTCGGGGGAGATGAAGATGAGGAAGGGGGAGGGGGGTGAAGAGGGAAGGAGGGGGATAGAGGAAGTAAGGGGGAGAAAGAAAGAAAGTGAGAAAGAGAGAGAGAGAGAGAGAGAGAGAGAAGAGAGATGAGACAGAGAGAGAAGAGAAAGAGAGAAGTGAGAATAGAAGAAAAAAGAAAGAAAGAGATGAGGTAGAGACGAAGATAGACTACAAATAGACGGGGGAAGGGGGGGGGGGATACAAAGCATAGCTAGGAAGGAGGGAGGGAAGGAGGGAAGGAAAGAGAGAGTGAGGGAAGAAAGGAGAGAGGGAAGGAAAGAGGGAGGGAAAGAGAGAATGAGGGAAGAAAGGAGAGAGGACGGGAAGGAGAGAGTGAGGGAGGAAAGGAGAGAAGGAGGGAAGGAAAGAAGGAAGGAAGGAGGGAGGGAAGGAAAGAGGGAGGGAAAGAGAGAATGAGGGAAGAAAGGAGAGAGGGAGGGAAGGAAAGCAGGAAGGAAGGAGGGAGGGAAGGAAAGAAGGAAGGAAGGAGGGAGGGAAGGAAAGGGGGAAGGAGGGAGGGAGGGAGAAATGGGGGGGGGGGGTCAGGTCACCAAGGAGAGACTAATAAGGGATAAAAGTGAAGTGAAGGGGGGGAGAGAGAGAAGGAGAAGGGGGAGGGAGAGAGGGAGAAGGGAGAGAAGCAGAAGGGGGGGGGGGGTGTCATACCAAGCCTCATGCGAACAATTTGAACACTTGATCTCCCCTTCGTGTTCATCCTGACAAGCCGGGTGAAAGGATGAGAAGAAGAAGAAGAAGAGAGAGAGAGAAAAAAAAAAAGATGAAAATTTTTTTTTTGACGAGGGCAATACTCAAGGTAATTATAATAAAAAAAAAAAAGGTAAGCTTGATTCTGATAATGGAGATCCGACCGTTAATGCTCGTCCGTGAGAGTCCGTGGTGAATATGTTAATATTTTCTTTAACATCGATATTAAAGTTGTTTTCGGTGATGATGATAACGAAAAGTGTTATGATATAGATTGTGGTGATCATATTTAAATGAGTGATGAGGGGAAATGAATAGAATGATAACGATAATAGCGAAAACAGAAATAATGATAATAACAACGATGAATATGGTGATTGATAATGATGATTGTGATGATGATGTTAATGATAATATAGGAATGATAATAGCAATGGTAATAATGATAATAATAATGATAATACCCAAAAAGATAATATCAACAATAATTATAATAATAGTAATAACAATCATAATAATGATGATAAAAAATAATAAAAGGAACAGCAACAACATTAATAATAACTAATAAAAACAACAAACACAGAACGACAATAATAACGCTAATAAAAAAAATAAAAAAAACACGATAATAATGACAGTGATAAATCAAATAAAAACTTATAATAATCAAAGAATGATAATCAATTCAGAAATACAAAAGACAATAATAAGAACAGTTATCGGAAATATTGCAATCAGTAAAAGCGACAATAACAATGACATCAACAGAGAACATTGCAAAATCGACGAATTCATTATTCCGATAAACATAAGGTGCATTGAAGGGGGGGGGGGAGGGGGAGGGGGGGGAGAGGGAAACTTAAATTTTTGCGAGTGATAATCTTTAAAAAAAGTTGTGGTAAGTTACTTATAGTGATAATAAGGTTCATTTTTTAAATCTTGGATAATCACTGTAAATGAAGATAATTCTAAATGTTAAATCTTGGAAAATTATTGCGCTGATGCTAATAATCTTAATGATGATGATATCAAGAATATATAGCAAGAGAGAGAATGATTAACAAATAACTAACAACACCGAATAAAAGAAATACAAATAAATAAGGGCAACAATAAAAAAAAAATATTTAAAGAAAAAAATAGAAATATTATATTATTATTAATAACAGTGGTAATCGGGAAAGCACATAACCATGTCACTACATTTATCATAATCTATATGACTTGTTTTATGATTGATGTTATTACGAATTATCATTATTATCTTTAGTTAACGCGTTTATCATGTCTGCGTTCTCAAATACAGCATAAAATAGGAATTAAATCTCTCGCGAAAAATAACTATAATTAATAGATAATAGAGTGAGAGGAGGAAAAATAAATAAATAAATAAAGAAGAAGAAGAAGAAGAAGAAGACGAAGAAGAAGAAGAAGAAGAAGAAGAAGAAGAAGAAGAAGAAGAAGAAGAAGAAGAAGGAGAAGGAGAAGGAGAAGGAGAAGAAGAAGAAGAAGAAGAAGAAGAAGAAGGAGAGAAAGAAAGATATAGATAGATAGATAGATAGATAGAGAGAGAGAGAGAGAGAGAGAGAGAGAGAGAGAGAGAGAGAGAGAGAGAGAGAGAGAGAGAGAGAGAGAGAGAGAGAGAGAATGAGAAGCAGAGAAAGAGAGACAACGAGAGCGAGCAAAACAGACAGCCAGTCAAACAAACAGACAGGTAGACAGACAGAGAGAGAAGGATGATAATAATGATAGCGATTTACTTGCAACATTGCAGCCTTCATTTAACCGTGCATCACCGCCACTACGCACGCATTTCGAGCGTGAGATATAACGTATACAGTAAACACGAACGTTTGTAAAATAAACGACCAGATCGTATTTCTTTTTTTCACTGAATTTCACGCGATTTAGTTTTTTTATTATATTTAAGTAGATTTAGGGTAAAAGAAAAAGTAAAGGGTATTGAGGATTGAAATAAATCTAAGCGATTTCTATGATATATTTATTGTTGTTCAATTGGATTTCGAGTCAATTGTCCGTCGATATAATTAGGGAGATTTAGAGTAATAAAGAAAAAAGGAAAAAGTAACACGGTATTGAAAATTTAAATAAATCTAAGCGCTTTTTTATGATATATTTATTGCTAATCAATTAGATTTCGAGCCAATTGTCCGTCGGGAAAAGGAAACAAAGAAAACGCTTTTACACGACCCTGGAATAAGCTTGTTTCGAGCCACATCTCCATTACGCGACCCGGAGGTAATCTCAGACAAACCCGATGCTCCGACAAACGAACACTTGTCTTTTACAAACTTTATACATTAGAAGCAAAAAGCTTTACATGACCACTAAGTCTCTTACCCAATTTTTAAAGAGAAATTATGGTAGAGAGAAAAGGTAGAGGAAAGGGAAGGAAAACGCCGATATTTTTTTTAAAAGAGCGAAAAAACACGTCGAGAATTATTCTAAAAAGAATGACAGAGAAAACATACCAATAATTACTAAAGTAGAGAGAAAAAAACACCGATAAATAATAAACAAAAAAACAAAAAAAAAAACATAAACAAATACACAAAAGAGAGACAAAAACAACAATAACAACAAGAAAACGAATACAACACACACACACACACACACAAACAGACACAGATCCCGCGTCGCCTAATCACGGAACGGCACGCAGCCTCAATGTCCTAATTTGGGTTATAAACTCATCACTCAAGCGCCCTCGTGTCGTAAAGGCTGAACGTGCCCGCGGAAACTGTCGCCAGCCCATGAAAAAGTGGGCGGCCGCACGCACGCCCACGCGGGGCCGTTTCGGGAAAGAGGGAGGGTTTGGGAGGGTGGGAAGGGGGGGGGAAGGGGGGGGGTCGTGTCATCCGGGACTTTTGTTGTTGTTGTTCTATTATTATTATTATTATTATTATTATTATTATTATTATTATTATTATTATTATTGGTATTATTTTTATTATCATTATTATTATTACTACTACTATTATTATTACTACTACTAATACTACTATCATTATTATTATCATTATCATTATTATTATTATAATTATTATTATTATTATTATCGCTGTCAAAATCATTGTTCTTATTATCTTTATCATTATTATTACTACTATTACTATCATTTTAAATGTTACCTTCCCAGTCTTTTCGCCTCTCTCTGTCTCCCCCCCTCTCTCTCTCTCTCTCTCTCTCTCTCTCTCTCTCTCTCTCTCTCTCTCTCTCTCTCTCTCTCTCTATCTATCTATCTAAACCCATCTATCCATATCTATCTCTATCTATCTATAATTCTTTCTTTCTATATCTCCGCTTATCTTCCTCTGTGTGTGTCTTCCTCCTCTCCGTCAAGGGATTTCTTGCCAGGAATCTCCTAATTCCTTGAGCAACTCGCCCGTCAAGAGGATTTTTCGAGAAGTGCGAGATCCGAGTTCATTAATTTTTTCTTTCTCTTTCTTGCGGATGGCGAGTCTCTCTTCTTTTTCTCCTCCTGGTCTTTTTCGTTTTCTGATGCTCATTTATTTTTTTATTTTTTTGGTGTTTCCGTTTTCTGATGTTCATTTGTTTTATGTTTTTTTTTTCTTGTTCTGATGCTAACTTGTTTTTCTGTCTTTTTCGCTTTGTGATATTCATTTTCTTTTTTTTCTTTTTTTTTTTTTTTTTGTCTCTTAATGGCGGTATTTATGATTTAGATTTTCCCGCGTTTTCTACGAATTTTGTCGTTCGTGGCGGTAAAGCTATCGTCCTTTTAGGATATAATACACTTTCTCTTTTCGTAGTTATAAATAAACCGTTGATTTAAAACATAGACTACCTCATTTACTTGATAAGTAGATCGCTCATTTAGCATGATAGACTCCTTCCTTTCCCTAATTATAAGATATAAAAGCTTAAGGTATGATACAGATTTCCCCATCTTAATGATAAGCAAATCGTTCCTTTAAGATATACATTTTCACTTTCTTAATGACAAGTAGATCGAGATTTTCGGCGATAATACACTGTTTCACCTTTCTTAATTATGAGGAAATCGATATTTTAGTGTATAATGTACTCTGCTCTATTTAATGACAATTAGATCGTTCTCTTAAAATAAAATACTCACCCTCTCTTTCTTAACGATACTTAGGACGTCCTTTTAGGTTATAATATCTCCGCGTCTTAAAGTAACTCGTTTTTTTTAATTACATTTTTTTCGACGTTTTAATGACAAGATCGTTCTTTTAGTAAATAATTTCTCCTTCTTTTTAATGACGATCTTTACTCTTTCCACAAATTAAATATCTTTCCGCGCGTATTTTTGAGATTGTAACAAAAGCAGGACTGCGATCCAGCCAAGAGATATGATAAAGAGGAGGAGGAGGAGATAGATAGATAGATAGATAGATAGAGAGAGAGAGAGAGAGAGAGAGAGAGGGAGAGAGAGAGAGAGAGAGAGAGAGAGAGAGAGAGAGAGAGAGAGAGAGAGAGAGAGAGAGAGAGAGAGAGAGAGAGAGAAAGAGAGAGAAAGAGAGAGAGATAACAACATGAAAAAAAGAGAATACAATAGAAAATTAAAATGAACGAATGAAAATTGAACGTAAATTAAGAAGAAAAAGAAGAAGAAAAAGAAAAAAAAACAAGGAGAAGAAGCAAGAAAAAGAAGCAAACAAGGAGAAGAAAGAAAAAGAAGGAGAAGAAATCAGAAAAAGAAGAAAAGAAGGAGAAGAAATCAGAAAAAGAACAAAAGTAGAAGAAGAAGAAGGAAAAGAAGAAGAAGAAGAAGAAAAAGAAAAAGAAGTAGAAAAAGAAGAAGAAGAAGATTTGAGGCGAGGGAAGAAGTGCGTCCGCCCCGAGCGCCGGCGATGGCATGATCAAGATGTTAATATTAACAAGTAATATGGTAATCATAATCCAGTACTCAGTCATGCACTCACGCACGCCTACACACGATAATGCAGGCGGAGGAGGGGGAGGGGAGAGGGAGGGAGGGAGAGATAGGAGGGATAGGAGGGAGGTAGGGAGGAGGGAGGGAGGGAGGGAGGGAGGGAGAGAGGGAGAGGAAGGGAGGGAGAGAGGAGGGAGGGAGAGATAGGAGGGAGGGATAGGAGGGAGGAGGGAGGGAGGGAGGGAGGAGGGAGGGAGGGATAGGAGGTATGAAGGAGGGAGGGAAAGAGGGAGAGAGGAGAGATATGGCGGAGAAGGGAGGGAAGGAGGGAAGGACGGAGAAGGGAGAAGAAATGAGAGGGAGTGAAGGGGGAAGAGGGAGAAGGAGAGATGTGTCGGAGAACTGAAGGGGAGAGAAGGGGAAAGTGATAAAGAGGATGAGAGGTTGAACGTGAGAAAGGAGGGAGGGAGGGAGGGAGGGAGGGAGGGAGGGAGGGAGGGAAGGCGGGGCGAAGAGGTAATACCGGAAGAGAGAGAAGAGATGTGAGAGAATGAGGACGAAAGCGTAGAAGGGGAGAGAAAGAGGCACCGAAGGGAGGGAAGATGGATAGGGGGAGATAGAGAGGAGAAGGAGAGGGAGAAGAATGAGGAGAGAAAGAAGGAGATACGAAGAAATGAGAGAGAAAGTGAGACACAGAGAAGAGAAGAGACAATGGGGAAGAGAGAGGAAAGGAAAGGGAGATAGAGAATGAGGCGAAAAAAACAAAAAAAAAAAAAAACACACAGAGAAAGAGGGACGAGAAATAAAAAAGGGGAAATGGAGAAAGAGCAAAAGAGACATTTAAAAACTTCGCGAAAAGTGCAATATTATGTCAGTTAAATCCTAAACTTACGACGTGGAAGCTTCTCGAAGATTTTGGAAATCCGGACCCATCTATTAGGTTCATCGGAAAAATTATCATCGCTCTTTTTCTTTCGCACCTCGCTTTATTATCTATTTTCCTATTCTATTTATCTATTGTTTTTTTTCCTTTTTTTTTTTTTTCCTTTCGTATGTAATTATTATTATTTTTTTTTGTCTCCTTTATGTTGACTTTGTTGGTGATTATGTTTGAATAGAGATCATTTCTTATCTTATCCTTCTACCTTTCTTTTCTTTCCTAATCTACTAAATACCAACTCCCCCCCTCCCCCCCTCCTCCCCCCTTTTCTCCCATTGAGACTTTAGAAAACGTATTCCATTGTTTACAGCGATGTAATAATCAAAACAACTTTCCTGATTGAACTCGCCTCTGGATGAGAAAAAGAAAAAAAAAAAAAAATCTTGTGAGGCATATTTATCAAAAACCCTTTTCATCATTTCTTCTTCTTCTTCTTCTTCTTCTTCTTCTTCTTCTTCTTCTCTTCTTCTTCTTCTTCTTCTCTTCTGTTGTTCTTGTCTTTATTATTATTATTTTTTTCCCCTCCCCCTCGTGTCTCTCCTTTTAAATAAATGTCGTCAGGTTTCAAGGGAATTAATTTGAACCTTCCGTGCTCCCTGCGACGGTTGTAAACACACACATTGTATTCACGAAAACATTTCACGCCATTTTCCAATCAAATTTTTTTTTTTTTTTTAGGTTCGTGGTACGTCTGTCCCTTTTTCCTGCCGTCATAAAGATCATAAAAGAATCTCAAAAAAGACAATCCAAGAAAACAATAAATGAAAAAAAAAAGACATTAACGAGAAGACGAACGGAAGGGGGAAAAAATCAAGAGAGAGAGAGAAAAAAAATGTTATAAATATATTACACTCGTGACCCCTCGAAATCACGTGATCGCTACCGCGGCGTTCAACTTCTTTGTTTCTCGGAATCTCGAAGTTTTCTTAAACCGTCTCGTGCCCGGAGCATATTTGTCCATTAAAAATCCCGGCGCACGGAAAGGTGTCTCGAGCTGAAGAAGACTTTGGCGCAAAAGATCGTGGAGCAATTTTCTATATTTCTTAATCACCGCCGCGCCT
>NC_061840.1:20229286-20231786 GCF_019202785.1 Penaeus chinensis
GCGAATTAATGGATAGATAAATTGATAGCTCGATAGACAAATAGAGGAATACATTAATGAAGGATTATTTATGTAATCAGACAAGCAAAGGGATAAACAAATACAAAAATAAACAAACAGGTGAATAGAAAAATAAACAAATAAACAAATGGATGAATAAACAAACAGAAACATAGACAGAAACATAGACAGATAGATCACCAAATAGACAAACAAACAAATAAGCAAATAAACGAATAAATAAACAAGTAAACAAGAAAACAAATCAACGAAAGCGTGAAAGCGTCGAGGCGAGAGACTTTTTTTTAGTGAAATGTATATTCCAAAAAGCTAATAATTACAGACTTAGATTTTTCCCGTTGTCGTGTTGCAAGGAGAGAGAGGGAGAGAGAGAGCGAGAGAGAGAGAGAGAGAGAGAGAGAGAGAGAGAGAGAGAGAGAGAGAGAGAGAGAGAGAGAGAGAGAGAGAGAGAGAGAGAGAGAGAGAGAGAGAGAAGAGTACTTGCGTAATGTTAAGTAATGGAACTCAAACGAAATACGAACGTGTATCTTTCTTCTTCTTCTTCTTCTTCTTCTCCTTCTTCTCCTCTTTCTCCTCCTCCTCCTCCTTCTTTTGGCTCTGAGGATATGTGTGTGAGGATAACACGAAGTATATAATGATGTAATGAAGTAATGAAGCTCAAACGTGTACAAACGTTTTTTTTTTTTTTCCCCTCTTCTTCTTCTCCTTCTTCTCCTTCTTCTCCTTCTTCTCCTCTTTCTCCTTCTCCTCCTTCTTGGTTCTGAGGACATATGTGTGAGGAAACAAGAGGTATGTATCCTCATTCCCTGCTTCTACCACTCGCGCTACTCAAAAAGAAGGAGAGATGGAAAATAAAATCATAATAATCATTAGAATTCTTAGTTCTTTAGTTTCTTTGTATTTTTTTTCTGAATCACGAGGAGACGATTTCCTAATGGTTAGATTTTAATTTTGTGGATTCTCGGGATTAATTCGGTCAGAAGATAGATAAATATTTTTTGTTTGTATATATCTCATATACTGATACATAAATATATGAATATATATCTCTATCTATCTATCTATCTATCTGTTTACCTCTATATATAATCATATACATAAATATATCCTTATTATCTTTTTCTTTTTTCAATCTTTCCTTCTACATATACATAAATATATATATATTTTCTCTCCTTATTTTCTCATTTTTCCGAGTCGAAATAGTCCAGCTAATTATGATAATTTCTCAAATAATAATAAAGGATTCGGATTCGCATGACTTAAAGGCCTGTAATCCAGCCATTATGTCCCCCAAACATTTTATTTTCCTCGGAATGTCTCCCAAAGAACACCGCCTGTTTGTCCGGCTGTAATTATGAGCCACACTCTTTGGATATTAAAACGGATTAGGGAGTATTCAGAATGCAGGATCCTTAGTGAGAGAGAGAGAGAGAGAGAGAATGAGAGAGAGAATAGAAGAGAAGAGAAGAGAAGAGAAGAGAAGAGAAGAGAAGAGAAGAGAAGAGAAGAGAAGAGAAGAGAAGAGAAGAGAAGAGAAGAGAAGAGAAGAGAAGAGAAGAGAAGAGAAGAGAAGAGAAGAGAAGAGAAGAGAAGAGAAGAGAAGAGAAGAGAAGAGAAGAGAAGAGAAGACAGAGACAGAGACAGAGACAGAGACAGAGACAGAGACAGAGACAGAGACAGAGACAGAGACAGAGACAGAGACAGAGACAGAGACAGAGACAGAGACAGAGACAGAGACAGAGACAGAGACAGAGACAGAGACAGGGGCAGAGACAGAGACTCAGAAGGCGAGAGACATAGAGAATGTATAAAGAAATTAATAATCTCGTCAAAATTGCCTGGAATCTCGTCTTGGCTTTTTGGGTTAATTTCCTAGAGGCTATTCGCTCAATTATTTCGCAAGTTGTTCTTATCATGACACGAACGCATTTCCTGATTTTAATTCACTTCTCGAAATTTCTCAATATCAGACTCACTCGCATCGGCAAACAAATCACAAGGGGAGATATATATTCACTCTCACCAATTAAATAGATAAATAAATACATAAAAATAAATTTATAAGATGAATAAATGAAAATGAAATAAACCACTATAAAAAAAAAAATGCAACAATTTACCCAATTAATTAACTCAAAATAACACAACCGTATCACCGGATTTATTTTGTTTTCCTTTTTCATATAAGAAATGAAATCAACGCATGAGATTCACAACACAATGAAAACCCACTTTTATTCGTCGCCTAAACATTATACTAATGACTAAGAAAACAGAAAAAGACTCTCACCTATAAATCCGGAGACGATGAAATGGTCGGAGAGTACATACACTTCCAAAAAATTCACACGAGGCCTGTGCTTCTTCGCATTCTGTTGTAAGGATTTCGGTGTTGTCTTCTTTTCTGTTCTCTTTTTGTACTTCTTTTCTCCCCTTCGTTTATTCTTTGTTTCACCACCGTTTGCTTGATCTTTTT
>NC_061840.1:20248335-20250835 GCF_019202785.1 Penaeus chinensis
CGAAACTAGAAAATAGAGAGAGCGAAAGAGGTAGATAGATAGATAGATAGAGAGAGAGAGAGAGAGAGAGAGAGAGAGCGAAAGAGCGAGAGCGAAAGAGGTAAATCAAGAGAGAGCGAAAGAGCTAGAAAGAGAAAACAGACACAGACATCGACAAAACAAACAAAAAGCCAGAAAATTCCCATCTAACGTGTGATTTCTCTCCCCTTGCAGGATGCCATGGAGATCGTGAGCGTTCCTGCCAGCGTGGGCGAGGTGCTAGGAGGGCCTCAGCCGCCGCCCACGCCCACCTTCTCAGACGATCACCCATTACACGCCCACAACGACCACGCAGGTAAGCCGGCCTATGGCAATGTTATTATCATTTTTATTATTATTATTACTATTGTTATTATTATTATTATTATTATTATTATTATTATTATTATATTAATGTTAGTAGTAGTAGTAGTAGTAGTAGTAGTAATAGTTGTAGTAGTGGTAGTATCATTACTACTACTACTACTACTATTACTACTATTATTGTTATTATTGTTATTATTATTATTATTACTATTATGATGATTGATGTTATCATTATCATTATCATTATTGTTATCGTTATTATCTTTATTTTATTTCTATTACTATAACTATCATACTTATATTTATTATTACTATTCCTATCACTGTCACTATTTAATGCTCAATATTATGAGCGCTCTCAGTACAATAATCGTTCTTACATATAGCAGCTTGATCTTTAATATCAGTGTAATTACTGTATTGTCTTTTGCTGAAATTATTCGGTTCTTTTCAGTATATATATATATATATATATATATATATATATATATATATATATACATATATATATATACACAAATATATATATATATATTGTCCCTTTTTTTCTTTCTTTGTTAGAGACATAATCACTGTTGTAATTAACAGTTCGTTAAAGTTGCCATTCATTGTCATCGACCTTATTAATATTCTACCTACGTTCGTTTCCCCGAAATTTCCTCGCGCGTCTGACGGCTTCCTCTTCCCCGCAGACCGTGTTCGAACCGACGAGGAGGAAGACGAGGACGAGGTCGATTCCAGGATGGACACCGACCAGGACGCGGCGTGCGACGAGGGCGCGGCCGAGGGCGACGAGGGCGCCGACGACGCGCTCGCGCCGCACCTCGAGGACGAGTCCAACCCCGAGGCGGAGGCGGCGCCCCTGGACGACGACGCCGCCGACCACATGGACTGCGACGACTCGGAGGGCGCCCCGATGTTCATCGACGACGACTCGTCCTCGCGCGCCTTCCCCGAGGGCGCCGGCGACCTGTCGGCGGCGGGCGGCTCGCCGTCGGCCCCGTCGGCCGCGCTGCCCGAGGCGTCGCGCCGCAACAAGCGCAAGAACTTCAAGCCAAGGAACATTGTGTACACGTACACCGACAGCGACGACACGGAGGGCGCCAGCGACTCCGAGGGGCGCGGCCGCCTCGCCTCGCGCGACGCCGACAACGAGGGTTCGTCGGCGTCCGAGCTGCCCCTCGACCTGTCGGAGACGCCGACGCTGCGCCGCACCCTGCTGCCGCGCCGCCTGGACGAGGCCGTCGACCTGACGGGCGGCGGCGTGTCCGTCAGCGGCGCCGGCGGGAACCCGCTGCACCCGCGCCTCAACGCCCTGCTGGCGCGGCCCACGTCGCCGGGCCCCCACGAGGAGGGCGGCCCGGCCGAGCCCTCCGCCGACATGAAGGAGTACGCCGAGCTCACCATGAGGCGCCTCCTCGGCCTCTACGGCTTCCACGACTTCGCCGAGAACCTCCCGCCGCCGCCCGCCGCCTTCTTCTCAGGTAAGCCTTGAGCAGTGCGCGGTTGCGATTTAGTATCATACCTACTCCGCGAATCTCAAAAAAAAGGAAAAAAGAAAGAAAGGAGGAGACTGTGTTCGCCTTTCAGCAAAGATGAAAGTGTACAGCTCGCAAGCGTCTCCGTGTACGTACATACCTGTCCCGTGTCACCCAGTTAATTACGATTTTCCGAATGACCAGCGGTGTGGCTGACCGAAGGGAGGGGGAAGGGAACAGAAAAGGGGGAAGGAAGAGGGAAAGGAAAAGGAAAGGGGGAAGAAAGAGGGAAA
Source organism: Penaeus chinensis (assembly GCF_019202785.1). NCBI lineage: Eukaryota > Metazoa > Arthropoda > Malacostraca > Decapoda > Penaeidae > Penaeus > Penaeus chinensis. The sequence continues at coordinate 20,250,452 of NC_061840.1, forward strand.
GGAAAAGCGGAGAGCCAGCAAGTGCGGCGTGGCACTCGTAGTGGCACTCTCCTCTCCCCTCTTCGCACTTCCTGGGAAATCCGGTCTTGGCGCCCTCGTGCGCGACCTCCTTTCTTTGCCTGTCTGCTTGTGTGTCTGTCTGTTTGTCTGTCTGTCTGTCTACCTGTCTGGCTCTCTCTCTCTCTCTCTCTCTCTCTCTCTCTCTCTCTCTCTCTCTCTCTCTCTCTCTCTCTCTCTCTCTCTCTCTCTCTCTCTCTCTCTCTCTCTCTCTCTCTCTTCCTCTCTCTCTTCTCCTTCCTCCTCTCTTTTCTTTTCATCTTTATATCTTATTTGCTTCCGCACCCCTTTTACGACCCACAATTATAAGATCTCAACCGAGAAACT
>NC_061840.1:20261103-20266103 GCF_019202785.1 Penaeus chinensis
TGATGATGGCAGGGGAAGAGGAAGATGTGAAATAAAATAGGGAAAAAATAGTAAGAAAATGACGATGAAAGAAAAAGAAGAAAAAAAAATAAGACTAAAAAGATGATAATGAAAATAAAATACGAAGAAAACGAGGTTGAATTAGATTTTAAAAATTATGAAGGTAGAGAGATAAAAAAAAAAAAGAAATTAGAAAAAAAGAAAGAAGGAGATGATGATGAAAAGGAAAGGAGGAGGAGGGAGAAGAAGAAGAAGGAGACGAAGAGGTAATCAAAGTTCATTTTCACTCTCATCGGCGCAATCAAACGGCCAAAGTTCCTAATGCCATTACTTTTTTTCTTCTTTTTTTTAAGCTTTTACTGTAGTCAATTTGGATTTTCGCAGTCACCGAAGTCGTTAAAATTCTTAACGTCTTCAAAAGTTATCAAAAGCTGTAATAAGTCTTTCCAGCTTACTAAATCTTTAGGAGTCTCCCCTCAAAAAAAATCTGAGAAAATATTTAAGAATCAAATATCATTATAAGCATATTTATGTATATTTTTTGCATATTTGACAATATGATTGGTAATAAAACGTTATCAATTTAATTAATATTATATTAGTCGAAATTCCATTGACTATATAGAGAGTCTGCCATGAATCAGTCAACGAACTGTGTTATTTTGTTGGAAAATATCAACGAATAAAATAATATTGATAAAAAATTAGCAAAATACAACAATTTTTATCTCCCTACAGTATATCTAGCACCTGTTTATGGATGAAATTATATAATTACGTAATTTTTAAATTCCAATCTATAAATACTAACAATCCTGCTAAACAAAGCAAACGAAAGAACACTACAAAATATAACAAAACAAAACATATAATAACAATAACAATAATAGTAATAGTTATATTAATAATGATATCTATCGCAATATAGAAAGAGAAGTAACAAGACAACAACAAAACAATAATTAATAATAATAATAATAATTATTATTATTATTATTATTATTATTATTATTATTATTATTATTATTATTATTATTATTATTATTATTATTATTATTATTATTATTATTACTATTATCATTACTATTATCATTATTATTATTATTATTATTAACATAATAACAACAATAACAACATCAATAGCAACAAATACAGAAAGGTAATTTTCGCCGCTGGACATCCACGCAACAAGTCACACAACAGCAAAACTGCCTCGTTAAATCGTTATATATTATGAAACAACCCTTATGAATCCCAAACCAATAACACACACACAGTAAAACAAATCATTCATCCACCTCTTCAAAATAACACCGAAAACACCCCGAAATACAGTAATAAATAACGAAAAACATTCATAATACAGAAGAGGAGCGAGAATGACCTTGAGTGCAGAGAGATGCCAGTAGTAAAAGAGTCGCTGTTGGTATCACAAGGCTGTCGTGTGGAAACCTCATGCTGGAGGTGCTACGCTGAACGGAATAAACACTTTTTCTTGAACGTTTACTATGAGAGAGTCTGGCTTTCAAAACACTTATTTTTTTTTAAGTTTCTTTCACCTCTTTCTCTTTACTGTCCTGTGGGGAAACCTCATGTCGACGATGCAGTTCTGTGCGAAATAACCCTCTTGAAAGTTTACAATGAGATGCTTCTTTTCTTTGCACTCTCTTTTACGCTTTACAACACACTTCTTTCTACTTCTTTTCTGTTTGGAGGAGAAATGGATAGTTAGGGATAATAGGAGATATGATTTTGTGATTATTTAGACAAGGGTTTTACCGGTATATGGGTTATTTTCCGTGTGAAGTGTGTGTGTGTGAGAGAGAGGTAACGAAGTACACTACCGTTGGGTGAGGTCACGTTCAGACTGTTGGTGATAGACGTGCTAAGTCATCGTTACGCTGATAAGTACATAGTCGCATTTATTTTATCCTTTTAAATAAATCAGAAAAGAATATTTGATTAACTGTATTTGGACAGTAATCACAACTTAAATAGATTTACTGCTAATATGCTAATCGTGCAGTGTGCGATGAGTAATTACATAAGCATATTTCACCTAATTAAACGCATCTAAATGCAGATTTTGCGAATAAATGCATTGCCTATTTACGTTTTATATCGTGATATGTAGATGTTGATGTATTAATAGATTCATGGTTCAATTTATAATCTTCGAGCTACAGACAGACGAAATATTCAGACACATTTAGAGTTATTCAGCAGAATATAAAGATGATAAATTCCGAACAATTACGTACGTGTTAAAATAACATTAACTTCCTTACCTTCATATTTTTTTTATTGAAGGGTTTAATTTTATTCCGTGTGTATAAGTATATATATATACATATATACATATATATATAGATAGATATATGTATATACGTATTTATACACACACACACACACACACACACACACACACACACACACACACATATATATATATATATATATATATATATATATATATATATATATATATATATATAAGGAAGTAACCACTTTACCAATTCCCTTAATAATACTAATAATGGCAATCAAGTTAACGAAAACAATAATAACATCAAGAGTACTAGTAGTAGTAGTAATACCACTACTACTACTAATAATAATAATGATAATAACAATAACAGCAGCAATAATAATAATGATAATGATGATAATGATGGTGATGATGATAGGAACAACAAAAAATAATTATTATTATTATTACTTCATCATCATCAAAATTATAATTATGATTGATATCATTATTATTATCATTATCATTATTATTATTATGATTATTATTAATATTATTATTATTATCATTATTATTGCTATTACCATTATTATTATCATTCTTGTAATTATTATTATTGTTATTATTGTCAACATTATTATTATCATTGTTGTTATTATTATCATTATAATCATTAGAGTAATGATGATAATTATAATAATGATAATGATAATAGTGATAAAGATAATAAAATAATAGGTAATAATAATAACAGCTATAATTATAAAAGTAATGATAATAATAACAGAAAATAAGATGATGATAATAACATCATGAATAGGAATAATATTAATAATAAAAATAAAGGTAATAACAATAGCAATACTACTATTACTACTACTACTGCTAATAATAATTGTAATATTAATTATAAGGATAATAGCTATAATAATAATATCAATAATAATATCAATAATAATGATAATAATGAAGATGAGGATGATGATAAGAATGACAATAATGATAATAATAGTAATGTAAAAATAAAAGAAACAGTGACAGTAATAACGATGATAATAAAAAGATAACAATAATGATAAAAATAAAATCATAATAATGATAATAATAACAACAAGAACATCAGCAATACTACTAATAATAATCATAATGATAATGGTAATCATAATAATAATAATTCTTATATCAATAATAATAATAATTCTTATTACAATAATAATAATAATTCTTATTACAATAATAATAATAATTCTTATAACAATAATAATAATAATTCTTATAACAATAATAATAATAATTTTTATAACAATAATAATAATAATTCTTATAACAATAATAATGTAGCCGCTGTTATCAACACCGGCATGGCGTAGCTGCTGGAATCAGCATCACATGTTTAACCTCTGTAGCCACTGCCATCACCATCGGCATGGCGTAGCTGCTGGCATCAGCATCACATGTATATCATCCCCTCGAGGACTTGGTTGACGTTTTCCTCATGGGTTGCGATAAGGATAATGCCATAGCCGTGCTCCTCCGTTTGTATATGTGCTGAATTAGGCCTTGTCCCTAGTGTTGACGTATATATGGAAGGAAGGTTGTTTCACGAAAGAGGGCCATCACAGGTTTATAGAGCAGTTTGAGAGTGGATACTGGCTCGACAACACGTACCTAAAGACCGATCTGAAGACTTCTGTTAAAGGCCTTGACTGTTCCCACTATGCGTATGTATCTTACACATTTATGTATAGATATAGACTAGTGTTCGTATATGTTGTTGTTTACCTTAAGCAGTAGGATATAGTGATATTCTTAGCAACCAGTAAATGTATTCTTTCTATAGTTATAATATTATAAGTACTGATATAATCTCGTTAGTGAATCTAAGTCGAATTGTAACAGTAAATCTGATTATTATTGTATTATTATTGTATTGATTATGATTGGTATCGTATTGATTATGTATTGATTACAGGTTTGACCGCAATCCAATAAATCGTGGAGCGAGTTCTACGCAGTGGTATCAGTCACCTTGAGTTAACACGAATAATCTGAGCGCATGAATTGGCGCTTACAGTCAAACGCATAGTGGGAACAGTCAAGGCCTTTAACAGAAGTCTTCAGATCGGTCTTTAGGTACGTGTTGTCGAGCCAGTATTCACTCTCAAACTGCTCTATAAACCTGTGATGGCCCTCTTTCGTGAAACAACCTTCCTTCCATATATACGTCAACACTAGGGACAAGGCCTAATTCAGCACATATACAAACGGAGGAGCACGGCTATGGCATTATCCTTATCGCAACCCATGAGGAAAACGTCAACCAAGTCCTCGAGGGGATGATATACATGTGATGCTGATGCCAGCAGCTACGCCATGCCGATGGTGATGGCAGTGGCTACAGAGGTTAAACATGTGATGCTGATTCCAGCAGCTACGCCATGCCGGTGTTGATAACAGCGGCTACAAATAATAATAATTCTTATAACAATAATAATACTAATGACTTCATGAACGGAAAGAAGTGAAAGATGGTGCAAAATCTGGAGAATAAGGAGTATGAGGAAGGAAGTCGTAGCCACAGGACCGCGCTTCCATCTGGGCAATGTGAGAGTTGTGAACAGGGGGCGTTGTCTTGGAGGAGGCAGACAACTTTGGTTAACATTCCGCGCCTCTCGGTTTGGGTAGCCTCCCGCAGATTCTGTACCAGTGAAGCGTAGTAAGTTCCTGTAATTGTAGTAACCTTTTGCCAGGA
>NC_061840.1:20276103-20278603 GCF_019202785.1 Penaeus chinensis
CAAAAGGAGCTTTGAAGTCCTCTTTTGTGATATTGTGGATGCAATTTGGCCTTTGCCAGAGAACCATTTGGTGGAGAGACTACAGTGATTTGCTTTAAGCTATGCTACTCTTAATTGCCTTTAGACTGTTGCTTCATTTCCATGAACCAAAGTTAAATGGTAGCAGAAGATTGAAATTTACTGGTGCTTGAATTCAGGTGCATATCTTGAGTACATATAGATAGGTTTGATTTAGGTTTTATAGGTTATGATCAGCTAGATTAATTTTCTAATTTTCTAATTTAAGTTTTCAGTGATCTTGTATGCATAACTAATATTTACTAATTATTTCAGATGGTGAATTCGGTATTTGAAAATTGCACATTTCGTGGGCACAGTACACTCCTGATGTTTATAAACTCGATGAGAAAGAGGCATTCTATGCCAAACTTGCATCTATGGCAGACAGATGTTGCCGGCTAAATATTTGCATCATACTGGCCAATAATTTTTGGCTGTGAATGAGCTGGATACAAGATGTCTGTTGGTCATCATGGCTCAGGAGCTGGATCATCGGGTACAGTTGGCAGGACCATGTGTCCAGCTGACAGCTACACTGTGAGACTGGCATCGGACCTGTTACTTGCATAATATGAGATTGTCAACTCAGGCTATGTGGGCACCCTAGCTCATTTCCCTGTGGATAACCCTACCCATCAGGTTTCCTCCTTTAGACAATCCTGGATGGAGGAGGCCAGTTGGATGATGTGGGGGTTATGGCTTGAGCAGCTTGACCAGACCTGTCACAAGGAGCTAGAGATGGGCTGAGAGCCTGCCAAGAGATTTGCCATGAGGGACCCCATGAGTGGACGTGAAGGGTGGATATGGCCATGCACCCCTGTCGGCGTTAAACCCCAATGAGGATGACGAAGGCAAACTACAGTGGTTCTTCGTGACTTGATGCTCGGTGGATTCCAGACGATGTGAAGTCTTCATTCCTTGAAAGTGATGACAAAAAATGGTATGTTCAGATTTTCTTGTATATATTAAGCATTGGTAATATGTATAACTCCTGCATGAATCAACCATTATTACATAGAAAAATCATTATATAATCAGTTTATGCTTGTGACAACTTGATCATTTAAATATAATAGTTTATTTAGACTCTTGATCATAATTGCAATAAGCAGACTTCACTCTGTGCCAGTTCACTTGGACTGTGTTACTTTTAATGTCTGCGAGAGAAACTTGGAGGTTCTATGAGCTTGACCTAAATGGGTTAAGGTCTTGTAGAGTTTCCACACAAAAGTTTATTGCAACAGTTCTTCTTTTTAACGGGTAGGCATGACTTTTTTTATTGATATGGTTTCTTATTTCAGTGGGAGTTTGATCCAGAAGTGTAGATGTATGGATTGAGGCTACTACTCGTATTGAAGATCTGACAGGTTGTGACCATCTGAGGTGGCTGTAGAGTGGAAATTGCAGTGTTGGACTTGCATATTGGGCCTACCTTCTATTGCTACTCAATCATTTCATCCACAAAGTAAGTTTTACAGTAACTATATATATGATGAGACTTAAACTATTATGTCTAGAATCTGTTTCTGCTACAATGGGTGTGAGAGGAAAGAATGCACTTGCATTGCAGACAAACTCCTGTGTCAGTTCATGTGGACTGAATCACTTTCTCAAGTCTGCAAAATCAATTGAAAAATCTTAGGAATTTAATCTAAATGGTTAAGGACTTGAGCTTTTCATACAATCTTTTTTATAAGTTTACATTTTGATATACTTGGTTGATTTTTAGTTGTGTGTTGGGAGTGGATTAGTGGATAAATTGGTACAAGATTGTGACTAAATTCCATGAATTTCTATTTTTATTCCTACTTCTATAGCTTAGGTTTTTGTATATCCCTAAAGTCCTAGTAGGTGCTTTTTGAATTGAATGAACAAGAAATTTATTATAATGTTTCTTTTCAGAGATGTGTGCGACTGATCTCAAATGCCTTCATGATGGTTTTGGATGCCGTGACTGCTAGACCTTCCAACCTGTCACTGAAAATTTAGCCTCTGGGAGGTAGACAATCATGTTAATTTGATGTGAGAATAAACAAATAAAGTATTAATAATGTTTGGTGTTTCTAAAGTTCCTTCTGTATAAACTAATGTACATTGAATAATGAATGAATATATGCAACATGATCTTCAAGTACAGGTGAATAAATGCATTGAACATAATGTTACTGTTATATATCATAAACATTACCTTTTGGATATTAAAGAGCTGCAGGCAGATTCAAAGTGCCCATAAGTGGATCTTCATAGCTAGAGTACCTAATAGGGAGGGTGGGGGGGAGCAAAAGGATAAAATCTTCATGAAGTCTTGTAAAAAAAAAAAAAAAAAAAAACTGATGCAGAGAATAATTTAGATGCCCAAAAGGTCAACTTCCTGTTGACAAAACCTTTTCTTATATTCTCTTGCTGTACTGAAATAGCTTGTGATTTCTTGCCTGTTTAT
>NC_061840.1:20283603-20293603 GCF_019202785.1 Penaeus chinensis
ATGTATATATATATATATGTATATATATATATATGTGTGTGTGTGTGTGTGTGTGTATATGTGTGTATATGTGTGTGTGTGTGTGTGTGTGTGTGTGTGTGTGTGTGTGTGTGTGTGTGTGTGTGTGTGTGTGTGTGTGTAGATATAGATATAGATATATGTATGTATATATACAAATATGTGTGTGTGTGTGTGGGAGAGAGAGAGAGAGAGAGAGAGAGAGAGAGAGAGAGAGAGAGAGAGAGAGAGAGAGAGAGAGAGAGAGAGAGAGAGAGAGAGAGAGAGAGAGAGAGAGAGAGAGAGAGAGAGAGAGAGAGAGAAATAAGCAGATAAACAGATAGATATAGATGTATTAACAATCACAAATACACACGTATTATGTTTTATTTTCTTATCATTTACCTGAATGTTACACGTACAAGTATATGTGTACTTGAATCTATTTGTATTTTCTCAATCTTATTCGCTTTCTGGAAATTTCTTTACCATCGACATCTTTGGATTTATTCACCTATTTTTCTTCACTTATATTCTCAAAAAGATTGAGTAATTCATTATGAAAATATGTTTTAAAAAATCGCATATATATACACGATTTTCTATAAACACGATTATTCCCAAAAGAAATTCAAAAGTACGATTATTCTAGAATTCTCTTCAATAGCACTTACATTGACAATAACCCCCTTTTAAACACTCTATACACATTTTACATCCCCAAACTAAAATGACCATTTCTCAAAATAAACCCATAAACTGACACAGGCAATAAATAACCACAAATAACAACCTCGTAAAAGAGAAAGCCAGCAAAACCGACTTCATATCAGAGCCAAACGACCGTCATCTTGCCTCAGTCACCTCCTCCGCCTCGCAGGGAAAGCATCATGGCGAGCGCGTTACTCCGCTACTTTATCGGCTTGCATCCACGTGGTAAGATGGCTGGCTTTGGTTATTCATGGCGAGATGTGTTCTTTGGATATCTGTGTATCGGGTGAAGATGGCGATGAGGGTTGACTTGGTGTTAATTAATGAGGGGAGAGAGTGGAAGGGTTGGGTGTGCGAGAGCGTGGTGGTGTCGGGGTAATATTTTATTATTTTATTGAACTGGATTTGTTTTCTCTATATCGTGTATTTTTTAAGCATCGTGTAGGTAGTTTTCTTGGTTTTAATTTAATCTTTTAAACAACGCACGAGGATATTTTTGACCAAATTAACTCCCCTTATTAAACCGGTTGGATTGGTTCCACGAAGTAATTACCAACTCTTTTATTTTAATATTCTTTTTATTAGTTTTGTTTGTATATTAGGATAATTAATGCGAATCTGGAATTTGGGATGAGTATTTACGGCGAATCTACGTGTTTTATTATATATTCTTGGAGTTAAAGTATGATTCACACGTGGTACAGTAATCGGTAGGAAGAATGATTTTTTTTTTATTTGTGTTAAAATAATTGAATTTGAGAAGCTCATTTTCTAAATTGTCAATTACTTTTTATTCTTGTTGCCTGTTTACGCTAGCTGGTGTTTTTTCTTGCCTTGTTAAGTTGAATGTTCAATAGTTCAATGTTTAGAGTTGTTTATTTAACTACTTATGGAATGTGATTGTACTGTGACGTCTTAACATCTTTAGTCTTCAATGAATATTCTTTTACACTTTAATAATTCTTTTAGATTTTTAGTTATCTGATGGCTCATTAAAGGCCAAAGAAAATGTAGTGAATACATCATAAAGGACTTGTTGGAGCATGAATATCCAAGAGGAGTTTAAAATTTGTGAAAGACTGAACCACTGCTCCTTGATATACAAAGATTCACCATATATTAGATGTTAAACCAGTTAAACTAAATTTTGTATGTAAAAATAGATTGAATTTGTAGTGTCTTGACCTGTCGTGACTTATCTTTTTTCTTTCAGGTCCTCCCAATGGTTGAAGGCAATCGGTGGAATGCACTGAAGACAAAGGTGCGTCTTGGGCATTATCCCTGTACTGTTTTAGATTGGTTTATATGATGATTCCCTTTTTTTCCGTCTGCGGTTTCCAACAGATGGCCTCGGTCAATGATGGCTAGGAACGTCTGAAAGAAATTGTAGTGAATGCTAAGGCAGTGAATTATGAATTGTTCTAAGTGTTTGTTTTTACTTTCCAGGGTATCAAATGATCGAAGCAAGTTGGCAAAATGGGCGACTACCCAAAGGAAGCATATCGTCAAAATGGGCAGAAAGCAAAGGTGCGTTTTGAACATCGTCCTTAAGAATCTGTTGAATTGGTTAATGATGATTCCCTTTTTTTCCGTCTGCGGTTTCCAACAGATGGCCTCGGTCAATGATGGTTAGGAACGTCTGATTTGCATATTAAATCTGAAGTTAACTAGCTTGGCTCATTGATTCTAAATCTAGTTCTGTTCCCAGGTTTCATGGACGAGGGTGCTTGGCCTATGCGATGAATCGAAGAGGTGTGTATAGATTGCATTGTTTATAAACATTTAATGTTAGAATATTGAATACTTGGTTTTAAATTGGTATTATACACGTTTGAATTTGTTTTTTCAAATTGCCCCTTGTTTCTCTCCAGATTATCTGAAGGCCTGAAGCACATCAGTAAATTGACTTAATGAAGATGAGGTATGTTATGGTATTATCGTACAGACTTGCAATTTATTTAATGATGATTCCCTTTTTTTCCGTCTGCGGTTTCCAACAGATGGCCTCGGTCAATGATGGTTAGGAATGTCTGATTGCCTTATAAATTTGAAATTGACTAGCCTAGTTTTTGGAGTTCTGTAAATGTTATTTTCCATCCACAGATTTGCTGGGAAGAGTGTGCAGTCTGCTAGACTAAGCTGAAGGTGTGTATTATATTCGCTATTCTATTTAGGAGTGTAGTCTCTAGAATTGATGGTTCCAAATTGTGGTTGAATAGTTCCATGTATAGATAGTGTAATGTGAATATTTTGAAACGTTTTGTTTAAACCATTGCTTGCTCCTTTACCCGAAAGCATTTTGCTGTAAAGGAGCAAGCAGAGTAAATGTTAATAACCTTTAAGGTGTAGCTTCCCTGGCTTTGCCCTAAGCAGTGCAAACTATAGTGGGTCACTAAATCTTATGAAAATATTTCTCTAGTTTCCTCAATTTTTGAACACTAATGAAAAGTTAATGATGATTCCCTTTTTTTCCGTCTGCGGTTTCCAACAGATGGCTCAGGCCAATGATGGCTAGGAATGTCTGAATATAGTTGGTGTGAATGCTAAGGCAGTGAATTTACAAAAGTGTTCTAATAGTATTTCTTTCTTTGTAGGTTCAAGTAAATTTTTGAAGCATATCGGCAGAAATGGATGACTCTTGAATAAAGGAGTTGATACTGGCAAAAGAATACCTGGAGACTAAGGTGTGTTTTGGGATTGTCAGCTTATGTATTTTAATTAATTGGTTTATGATGATTCCCTTTTTTTCCGTCTGCGGTTTCCAACAGATGGCCTCGGTCAATGATGGCTAGGAACGTCTGACTGAAATAATGTTGCTTAGAATTGTACAATAATGGGATTTTTTTTAAAATTTTGTCCTTGTTTCTTTACAGATTCTACTGGCATTTATTGGCAAGTTTCAAGATGGTCTGTGACTGAAAGGTATGTATTTTGTGGAGACCTTCATTAGTAGCTTGGGTTTGAGTGCTTTTAAAGTTTCATTATTGCTTATAGGCTTTTGAGTTTTCTTTTGGCACGAGAACATAGAAAATCGATCTTGCTTGGGTATGAAGAGGTTCATTGGTATCTGATTATCCAAGTAGTTAGCAGTGTTAAGAATACTGCTTAATCCCTTGTTAAAAATGAAAGATTTTGTTTCATTTTTTGAGGACAAAGCAAAGAGTAAATGTTTGTAGAGAAGGTAAGGCTTGTGCTCTATCATGGCCTTACAGCATTACGCAGCCAACAGTTTCTGGCAGAATTTGGAAAAAGATATTGGTATTTTATCCAATATACTAACGTGCTTGTTTGTCCTTGTTGCAGATGGCTTTCTTCACTGTGGTGGTCCAAGATTTTTTTTTCTCCACTAACCTGGAAGGAATGGTAAGTTCTTTTGCTTTACTTGTTTAACGATTAGATTTGGGGTTTTTAAGTTCTAAGTTATGAAAGTTACCAGTAATTAGATTTGTGCAGTTAAATATACAAGGCAAGGGTTGAGAATTTTTCTTAAACCCCTATTTTCTAACTTTTTTTTTTTTTTTCCCCCCCTGCATTTTCTTGCTTACATTGACCAAATCAAAGGGAAAAATGATTCAACTGGTTTCATCTGATTTTTTTTTTTTTTTTTTTTTTTTAATGAATTGATAATTTGACATATAAACTGTTGCTTACTCAGTTATGTGAAATGATTTCTTAATATTTCATTTTTTGGAAGAGTGAGCAAAGAGTAAGGTTTGCTGAAGCGGCAAGTAGTCTCTATGGCTTGCTTGTCGTCTTGCAACCAACAAGGTCCTGGAAATAGGATTTGCATTACCAAGTCCTTGCTTGCATAAATAACCTGGGTTTTCTTTTTCAGGTGTGGAGGAAGGGACTCGTGTGCTTGGTGTATGGCAGATGGAAGTGATTAAAGGACTGACTGCTATAGGGTAAGGATTGACTTTCTAGGAGATTATTACTTAGAATAAATTAGTCAGTAACTGATGTATAGAAATTTAGTGTAGATTTAAATAAGTTTGATGAAAGATACCAGAAAAGTGACAAAACTAGTCCTTATCCACCATTCTCTTGTGTACAGACTTTTTTTGCTAACTATTCATCGACGGCTGTTGGCCACATTGACAATGTTTCCATAGCAAAATTTCAATTTCCTATTGTAAATGGTAGTTTATATTATAGCTTCCTTTTTGGTTTTGACCACTATGAAATGGAAGTAGGCACTGTAAACTTGCCCATGCTCTTCCTAGTAATTTCAAGTTTGGCAGGGTCTCGGTTGGTGTAGTTGTCCAATGATTGGCTTCAGCCCATATCCTAGTCTGGCTATTCCGAAGTTTATCCGAGTCTAATGAATCTTCCACTTCACTTTCCAGGTACTGAGTTGGATAAATGGCTTCTTCCATGACCAGGAAAAAATGCAAGTATGTGGAGCAAACAGGAGGCCCTATAGCTGGAGTTTCCCCAACCCCTCTCCTTATCCCTCGGGGCAGTGCACCAAATGAGGGAATGCCAGGACGGATACCCCTTTTTGGTACATGCCACATTTTGCAATTTTTTGTTGCAGTGAACCTCCTGCAATGGACGTGTCTGTGTGTAGACCTGTAATAAAAGTATCGTGTGGTTCTGCATGATATTATTCCAAGGTGTGCCTGCTGCTTTTTGTCAATAAAACCTTGTGTGTTACTTATATTTTACTATCCCCTTGCATGTTTTTTGTGTACTTTGCAGTATATATATTTTAGCTACTTGGCTAAATTTAGAGTACTGCTGCAGACTTATGATTTTGACTAGATGTGAATTTTTTCTGTAATCCCCATTTGTATATGTGCAGTACACTGTATTCCACATACTCTGAAAATGGATAATCAAGTAAATAGTTACCATGCTTGACCCCCCCACCCCCTTTTTTAAATCACCTGTAACTGCACTTTTCACTTTTTTTTCTTTTTTTTTTATTGTCTGCTCATCCAAAGTTAATATGACTTCACTTGGAGTATACAAAAGATGTATTTGTCAGACTTCTGTGTGCTTTACTTTGCTCTATTAACGATTTTTGAGATTTTAACTTTGCTGGTATTTGGTCAGTAATAAGACAGTACCTGACTTTGATTGCCTAAGTTCTTGATATATAAAAATTTCTGAGAATTTGAAATTCAGATAATGCAACTTTATCTTTAATTAAATTTTAATTTTGATCAAGCTGAAACTGAATATACCACCACACCCAGAATGTTCTTTCAGGCTGGCTGGAAGGTAAGAAGGATGGATAAAATACTAACTTGCCCGAATCTGGCCTGAACTTGTATTTTAGTCCTAGACTTCTTATCCCTACCTAATGGAATCCAAGATTAGGTACAAGTTTGTTGCATAATAAGCCTGGGTTGTCTTATGGTCTGGATGCACTAGGCTAGGGCAATTTAAGATTCATGTAGATGACCAAAAGTTGTAGTTGGTACAAGAAACCATCTGCAGACAGATAGTAATGCAAAAAAGGAAAGATTGCATCAAGTGCAGCTTGCAGCTTAATATGCACAAAAAGATGAAGACCAATTGTCAGGGAGTGTTGGGAGGCCAAGCACCCCATTGCCTATCCTCTTGGGCCCTCTCAATCCCTTGCTTATGAAAGGTTCATAGGAGATAGGGACTGTAGGGGATGGCCCCTACTTTGGTCCTCTGCATCAGCCTCGCCACCTAATTTTACATGGTATTTTCTTTCCTTTTCTTCATCCCTTTGTTCTGTCCTCGTCTTTTAATTGTCACCACAATACATTATCAATGCTTCCTGCCTCCTTAACTCTTTCCCCTTCTAACAACTTTTACCTTGTATTATACCCCACCAGCTCCCCCTCTCTACCCCTTTTTCACTATCATACTACCCTCTAGTACTGTTCAACCTGAATTTTACCCCAATCATTTTACTCCTTCCTAACCCTTTTGCTACTCTACTCTACCATAGTGCCATATGACCTTTGATGTCCTAGAGCACTACCTTGCCTGGGGGGTTTTGCCCTCAAGCCTCGCACTATCACTTATGAATACGCCGCTAATGGCCTTTAGATGCTGACGCGGCAGATAATTTTCTATAAATAATTAAAAATGCCTTTAAGTGACCCCAATCCCTTGTTCATGGTCAGGAATGGGTTTAGGAGATGGAGCCTGAGGCCCAAAGTAGGGGATCACCCCTGCCTTGGAGTAACCATTCTGGAAATCCACAAACATAGCCTTGGGAGCCATAGAATTTTCTTACCTGGGGCCTTCATCCCCAAGCCCCACCCTATCTCTTTATTTTATGCTGCTAACATTGATGTGGCAAAACAAATTCAATAAGTAATTAATCACTTTCGGCAGTTAGTTGGGTCCACTCACAGCAACTTGGAAGGTTGAAAAAGTTGTGGAGTTAAGAACTTAATGTGTCCATGCTGGAAAGAATTGCCAAAGGCTGCAGCAACTATTCCTCATAGATGTGACCTCCCCATTTTTCCTGTACATTTTTTAGGGATGAAATAAAAGGTTTGAATGCCTGTCCTCATGAGCTGGTAAGGTGACTTCACAGGCAAGAAAATGATGGGGAAACTCCTTCCTTACCAAATAGTACCTACCCATGAGGTCATCTCTATTTGTGCTTGCCGCTCCTGTCCACATGTATGGACAAGCCTTATGGCTACCAAAAGATCCAAAGATGCAATTGTTCTCTTAAAAGTTCTACACCGCAAGTGCAGAGTACAAGTTACCTAGATAATACATATATATTTTGTGAAAGCCCCTTGGTGAAAGTAGATAAAAAGATATGTAGCTTTATATATATATAAATATATATATCAATTTATTATTCTTTGTTTTGGAGTTAAGTAAAAGAATTGGGGATGTCATTGCATTACATTTAAATAAATAATGGCATTAGTGGGAAAGTCAGTCTGATTTTTGTATGTTGATTATGGAAAATGCTAGGGCCTTCTATCTTGTTTGCAAGAGGGAAAAGATGCAAGATTTTAAGAAAATGGGAATTTATAAGATTAGTTGGGGAAGGAGAGGTGACAAGGCCTGTTGGCCACCCTCCCCCCTGTAATCATTCATTTTATGACTACATAGTTAGGTATCTGTCTAGTAGCTAATTTTGAATACAAAATCAGCACAAAGATTGCAGTATTACAGCTTTTGTTAAATGATCTCCCTTTGATTTTGAGAAGTGTAGGATCAAGAAAACCAAATCCTGCCAATACCATGCCAGTGGCCATTGAAACAAAATCTGAGATAGTTATTTTCTATTCTTCAATATCTCTAGATGAAAGAAGTCTTTAGGTTATGGAATTGTAATTAAAAGTGATAAAGAACTTTAAACTGAATGTATTAAATTATGAAAGTGAGAAATTCCAATACCATTTTTTAACTGAATACTGGGGATAATGACAATGGGCAAAACTGATCCCTGTGAGTGGATCTGAGGATAAACTGCTACTTGTGTTAGTGTTGAATCCCAGGCTCCTCATGATTTATTTGGCTCAGTTTGGGGTATTTTACCTCAACAGTGGGTATGTCTACTTTGATGGATTGCCTTGGTGTCCTCACTAATGGTGTCATTTCAACCTTTACCCGTTGGCTAAATAGGAGAAATTACTGAGACAAACTTAATTTTTTAAATATTTAGCAAGGCCAGGAAAAGGCACAGGAGTTAATGTAAACCCAGGTAAAGAAAACTGCAGTTTGAGAAGATAGACCTGAAAAGAAAGAAAGAAAAAAAAGAATATTGAAATTAAATGTTTCATTTACAATCTTTAGAGAGCATGTGTGTCTTCAAGTAAACTGCAAATTTTTCTTGCTTTCTGAACAGATATAGTTGGTCTGTCCATACAATAAAATGTTTATTATAGTAACAATAATTATAATATTTGTCAGCTGTATAAATTAACTGAAAAGTTAATGACCTATTATGCATTGAAGTTCACTTGCATTACATGCAGTATCAGACTACATTTATTTGGTTTTAGGATCACCATCATCATCGGTCATCATTGTTATTATTATATTTATTCGTACCATTATTGTTGGAGTTGTTAATGTTGGTTTTGTTATTATGGTTATGGTGTGATTATTAGTATTATTAACAATATTATTATTATTGTTATTTGTATTGTTACTTTTATTCTTATTCTTATTATTTTTATTATTATTATTATTATTATTATTATTATTATTATTATTATTATTATTATTATTTGTATTTTTATTACTATTGTTACTATTGCTATTATTCTTATTATTGATATTCTTATTCTTATTCTTATTATTATTATTATTATTATTATTATTTCATTATTATCATAATTATTATTATTATTATTATTATTATTATTATTATTATTATTATTATTATTATTATTATTATTATTGTTATTATTATTTACTCCGTATTATCATCATTATTGTCAGTCTTTATTATTACCATTGTCATTGTGTTACCATTTTATTTAGTTATGCTTATTGGTAATACTATTATCATTGTTATAATTCTATCTATTTATGTAACATTCATTGTTCTTTATAATTTTCATAGTATTTGTAAGATGTATTTACTATGGTGACAAAAACTATATAGGAAAAATGATAATTAGTATTTGTATTATTATCTGATTTTTATTGTTATTATTATTAATAATAATATTATTATTAATATTATTATTATTATTATTATTATTATTATTATTATTATTATTATTATTATTATTTTTGTCATTATAACTGTTGTTATCATTATAATTATTATTAACATAATTGTTATTATTATTATTATTATTATTATTATTATTATTATTATTATTATTCCCCCTAATCCTTTGCTCATTGTTGTCATGTCATTGTTATTATTATCATTATCATCATTATCATTATCATTATCCTTATCATTATCATTATCATTATCATCATTATCATTATCCTTATCATTATCATTATCATCATTATCATCATCATTATGATAATGATGATGATGATAATGATAATGATGATGATGATGATGATAATGATAATGATAATGATAATGATAATGATCATCATCATCATCATCATCATCATCATCATCATCATCATCATCATCATCATTATCACCAATGATGATAATGATGATAATGATGATGATAATGATGATAATGATGATAATGATGATGATAATGATGATAATGATGATAATGATGATAATGATGATAATGATGATGATAATGATGATAATGATGATGATTATTAATACTAACAATACCAACAATACTATTATTATTTGTCATTGTCAGCATTTTGTTATAGTTAATGATTAAGTTCATGATCATGA
>NC_061840.1:20298603-20323603 GCF_019202785.1 Penaeus chinensis
ATTCTCCCCATGTTAAAATTTCTAGATGTGCATAATAGTTTAATATTTGATGACTTTTTTTTGTCTGTTACATCAAAATCCACATTGTGACCTGCTGTTCCAGGGGAAATATCCAACAGGAATCGTTAGTTGGTTGTATGATGTTGAAAGGGTAGCTTTGCCTGTTGCGTTTACCGTTGTCAAATAGCTTGCTGAATATCTTTTTTTTTTTTTCTAGGGGAAATATATCCAGAAATTCTAGTGAAATGGGACGAGTTTTTACCTTGGTTTTGATTGTCATCTTTTGTGCAAGTTCCTCGATTTTTTTTTTTTCTTCATGATATCATTTTCGAACATATATTCTTTGGCTCTTTTTCTGTTTCTGCATTACGTCCTTGGCTATTTATTCATAGAAAATGGGACATCAATTAAGTCATTTTAATCTTGTGCTGGATTATAGTACAATGCGGTCAAATAGGTAATTAGATTACAGTACCAAGTAGACAGAACATGACTTGATTATTATATGACATAATATGAATCGTTGTAGTTTTGTCACTGGAAATTATTTAACCTCGTAGAATCCTAATTAGTATAATATCCTTGATGCAGTGTGGAGCATTGAAGGGCTGCATGAATTTAGATGGTGAAAAGATGAATATAAACAGATGTCAGAAAGAAAAAGGGCAAGAGAGAGGGGGGGGGGGGAGAAGAGAGAGAGAGAGAGAGAGAGAGAGAGAGAGAGAGAGAGAGAGAGAGAGAGAGAGAGAGAGAGAGAGAGAGAGAGAGAGAGAGAGGGGAGAGAGAGAGAGAGAGAGAGAGAGAGAGAGAATGAATGAAATAAAGAAAAAGAAAGATAGAGCGAAGAAAAAAAAAACGGCATTCGTTACTTTTGAATTATTTGAATGAATTCATAATCTTCAATATTAGTTAGAATTAAATTTTCACTCCTACTTTTGAATCCAGACTCGCTGGCTGGGTCACCTCTATTTTCCCGGCCAGTGTTTAGGAATTCGAAGATAAAAATGGCTTTATACTCCGGTAGTTGTCTTTAAGCTGCTGGTCACAGGCCAGGCGACATACATTGTCACTCGGTGTGTGTGTGTGTGTGTGTGTGTGTGTGTGTGTGTGTGTGTGTGTGTGTGTGTGTGTGTGTGTGTGTGTGTGTGTGTGTGTGTATGTGTATGTGTATGTGTATGTGTGTGTGTGTGTGTGTGTGTGTGTGTGTGTGTGTGTGTGTGTGTGTGTGGAGAGGAGGGGTGGTGGATGTGGATGAGTGGGTTGATGTTAATGAGTGGGTGGATGTGGATGAGTGGGTGGATGTGGATGGGTGAATTTGGATGAGTGGATGGATGCATTTGAGCGTGTGTGGGTGTTTTGCTGATAGTCGAATAATATATCGTAAAACATTTTTTTTCTGAGCCTTTTCGACGGTTCAGAGAGAGTCTAAAGAACCCATTTCAATTTTAAAGTGCTAGAGATAAGAAATCGGCTACTTTAAGTTACTTCGAGAATAATCCGAGGCAGTCCCAGGCAAGAAGTCTAAATAGCGTCACGGCTAACCGAAGGGGGGGGGGGGAGCGATTACCTTCCGCCAGCTGCCTTTTCCTCTTCTGGTCCACCTTTTCAACTTTTCGAACTATTCTCCTTCCTCAGACGCGTAAATACACTTCGTTGGATCACCGTTTGTCCTTAATTATTCCCCCTATTTGTCTATTCCTATTCTATCCCATTTACTCCCCCTCTTTCAATCCCTTTCTTTACCATACTATCTTATAATACCATGGCCGTTGAACTCTGACATTCTTTTTTAATAAAGAAACCCGTTCACCACAATACTTTACCACAGTGCTCTATGATATTTATTTGTTTAAAGCATTAACCATTTCTCTTCTGGTTACGTGATGGACAGTAGTTATTTCTTTACAACTGTTTCGCTTCTTTTAGGAAATAATCACATTTGGCTCTGACACAAGTGTTTAATATATATATATATATATGTGTGTGTATATACATATACATATACATATACATATACATACACATACACATACACATACACATACACATACACATACACATACACATACACACACACACACACACACACACACACACACACACACACACACACACACACACACACACACACACACACACACACACGCACACACACACACACACACACACACACACACACATATATATATAGGAAATAATGACATATTGCAATAAATGTATCCTGTTTGCTTAATGTGGACTTTTTCGCTTTGTCAGGTGCTGGTTACTTGTAGTCCAGGATGCTACTTATTGAGAGGCTATTAAGGTAAGACTCGATATGTGTGGGTATATTGTGAATTTCTCATTTCGTTTTTAGGTATTGTTTATATTATTGGCAAAATGTAGAGGAGCCAATAACATTTTAGACAAATTATTTACGCATAGTTATAGAGTTGAATCACCTTTAAGCCTTGAAGAGGAACTATATGATAGTTTTAAACATATTTATATTTTACATAGCTAGTTCGAATCCCAAGTCACAGTCGGGGGCCTTTTACCCCGCCAGTGCTGAGGAAATTCGTAGAGAAATGCAAGTCTTATGCGCTGGCGGTTGTCTTTACGCCGCTGGTCACCGGACAAGCGACAGTTGATAGAGATTCTGAGTCTTTTTTGTTGTATTAGGAACCGTATGTTTGTTATATTTGGATATTAACAGGGATTTATGTTGTCAGGTGTTTTTTCGGATTAACGGGCGGCGTGTCTTGGGCGGCCATTGAGGTAAGGTTCAAGCGTGGAAATCTCTTCATCTCTTGCTATCAACCTTTCATATTAATCTTTGGTTTGAAGAAATGAAACAAATGAAATATCCTATCGTACATCCAGTATTTACATATTGGAAAGTCATATGTCTTTGATTTTTCTTTAAGTAGAAAAAAAAGTGACCATAATTCTTTTAAAAATCTGAAATTATTCGAATCCTCAATCACCGACGAGGTTCTGTACCGAGCCGGTGCCGAGGGAATTCGAAGAGAAATGCAAGTCTTATGCGCTGGCGGTTGTCTTTACGCCGCTGGTCACCGGACAAGCGACATTTGGTAGAGATTCTGACTCTTTTTGTAGTACTAGAAACCGTAAATATGTTATATCTGGATCCTAACAAAAACTTATGTTGTCAGGTGTTTTTTTCGGATCAACGGGCGGCATGTCTTGGGCGGCCATTAAGGTAAGCTTCATCTATCAACCTATATTTGATTAATCTTTGTCTCAAGAAAGTAAATATCCTGTTGAATAGTTACCTTGTATATCCAGTATTTACGTATTGGAAAATTATAACCCTTTCATTTTTAAAAAGCATGATATTCAGAAGAAGAAAAGAGTGACTATGATACTTTTCAAAATTCTTAAATTATTCGAATCCCAAGTCACAGTCGGGGTCCTTTTACCCAGTCGGTGCTGAGGAAATTCGAAGAGAAATGCAAGTCTTATGCGCTGGCGGTTGTCTTTACGCCGCTGGTCACCGGACAAGCGACAGCTGATAGAGATTTTGAGTCTTTTTGTAGTATGAGAAACTATATATATTATGTCACTTTTATATGTTAACAAATTACTTATTTTACCAGACGTTTTGCTGCAGTGCTGGTTGGTATATTGGGATCGGATCTTAAGGTAAGAATCAGATGTTAAAATCTCTTCATCTTTGCTATCTTGTAATTATTCACTGTTTAAGAAAATGAATTACCATGCATCATAATTACCTTGTATTATGAAAATAATGTGATTCTTTAGGTGGAGCAAATATCACGAATCAGTTTTTTTGTATGTCATGATACACAAACAAAATATTCAATCGATTTAGATTATCTAAATCCTAACTATCAGTTATTATCAGTTATTCGAATCCAGAGTCACAGGCACGGTCATTTACCCAGCCAGTGCTAAGGAAATTCGAAGAGAAAGGAATGCCTTATGCGCTGGCAGTTGTCTTTACGCTGTTGGTCACATGGCAGCCAACATTATTTTGATAGGCATTTTTGGACTGAATATTATTACGTCAAGATAATTTTAACAGTGTGTAGTATAAACAGTTTTATGTTTTTTTGTTACAGGTGCGTCATGTGGATAAAAGCTACTGCATTCAATTCTCAGCCATGAGTTTAGGACTATGAAAATACGATACATTCCTCCTTTCACTATACTACAAAGTATATGTGAACAGGTAAAGTTTTGAGTGATTAATGAGAATACTTAGGGTATCACAGAAAAGGCAGATGATATGTTAGGGACTTTTTTGGTATTGTATATTCACAATAAATAAAAGGATTCAGTATTGTGTGTTTGATTCCTGTCCCCTTGATGGTGGATAATGCATCTTGCTATTTGATAATGTGAGAAAGTGTGTACATCCAATGCCTCGTTCTGTCTACTTGTACATATTGGATGAACTATGCATGCTACACGAGTTGTTTAGACTACTCAATTTTATACTGAACTTAACACTAACTTCTTTGATTAATAATAAATCTTAGGTTCAATCAACTCTTAACCCAATGCCGTCGGGGAAAATGAACAAAAAATGGGGAAAATGCTGTGCCCATTTTTTATATTTTTTGTGAAATGTCTGCTCATAGATGGCTTTGCTAGTGCTTAGCCACAAAGGAGTCAATTAATAGACCTTGTGGCCATACGTGATTTGAATTGGCGGGAAAAACGTGTTTTTTACTAGTGCTATGGATATCGATGGTGTTATTTTTATTATAAACATTATAATTATTATAATGTTTTTTAATATTAGTAACAGCAAAATAAGATAATGTAAAATATTTCGTAAATCAAAGAAGAGGGTGAACGGGCGAGACGGGCAGTACTCCTAACTGGCTCATTGGTGACTTAGTACAAGTATAGCCATCTATGTGTAAAAACAATCAAAGAAGTACTGACAATAGGCATAGCACGTGTCTACCCGTTGTACCCGTCGGCAAGGGGTTAAACTGAAATATAACAGAATAATATAAGAATATCCCAGTCAAATTCAGCGCATTCAGTTCACCATTGTCTGGATAAAAGGGATTTTCATTAAACCCTTCTTTTCGAAGCTTTATCGTATCGGCATATGGGTCAGACAGGTCCCTGAAGTTTGTTACCATCTATGATTACTGATATCCCAGGTCAGGTCAGGTTTGTGTAAGATTCACGTCAGTCTGTTCAGTTTTTCGACTATATGTAACCTATTTTTCTA
Source organism: Penaeus chinensis (assembly GCF_019202785.1). Lineage (NCBI taxonomy): Eukaryota > Metazoa > Arthropoda > Malacostraca > Decapoda > Penaeidae > Penaeus > Penaeus chinensis. The sequence continues at coordinate 20,303,819 of NC_061840.1, forward strand.
AATTCAGATTTTAGACATGTTGAAGGACTGCATACCTGACAGATAATAATCAATTAGAAGAGTATACTGAAACATGGTAATTAACACTATGGAATTTGTGATAAAAGTGTATTTTGAGAACATTTTATATAATTTTAGTAATGTATTTGCCTTATCTTACCACTCTTTTTGTATGTTTGAGTGTTTGTACCTACCTGTGCGTCATTTTCATTCTCTACAGAGTACCTTCGACAGAACAGATAAATGATTATTGAAAGAGAAGACAAAGAAAATAAATAAATAATGTAAAAGTTGCAGCCTTGCGGGATCAAAGTATAGTCATGTTTTTTCTTGATCCCTTTTTTAAGAAATTTACACTTATATGTTATGCTTTAAGCCTGGTAGATCATGTGAATTATTATCGACTATGAGAAGATAGTGGAATGTGGAAACGAAACCCGTAAAGTTCTGTTACCCAAGTACATCAATTACTTTTGGAAGTTTCAATATATACATATATATTTGTTTTCTCCTTAACATCTTTTCTTCAAACATATTCCTATACAAAACAGTCTACGCAATATTTCAAGCAGATTACATAAACTCGTAAATGAGCGTAACTGATTGGTAAGTTGATGATATTTATGATATTTAAATTATCAACTTGCAGTTAAAACCCGTAGATTTTCTTTATCCTTGTGCAATTTAGTACTGATTACTTGGTGTCTTCCTAGTGATATAAAGATTATCTTCTCTCAATATTTATGCTTCTTATATCTTTTCAGTAAAATAAACAAATCTGTACAATGGAAACATAGTGGAATGTGGGTTGGCATTCCGTAGAGTTTAGGTATCGTTTAGTTCATCGAATAACTATGTTTTTACGTCCTCTTGTAAAAAAAATGATGGTTCTTGCCTGGCCCAGTGAGTTAGTTTAAATATAGTTGAGGTTAGACTAGGTTACATTATCCTAACCTAACCTACCTAACTTCACTTCACTTCTTCTAACTTAATCTTAATAGACCAATCAATTATGCTTGATATGACGTACAAGGACTGACTTGTAAACCTGACTTAACATAATCAAAACATTAGACTGAGGTATTGGAAATTTAAGGTTAGGTTAAGTTAGATTTGGTCAGGTTAGGTTAGGTGAAATGAGGTAAAGTTGGGTTAGGCTCGATTAGTAAACTGAGGTGAAGTTAAGTTAGATAAGATTAGGGTAGGTGAAGCGAGGTGAGTTTGAGGTGAAGTTAGGCTAGGTGAAGTAAAGCTAGGTTAAGTTAGATGAAGTTTGATTAGGTGAAATTAAATTAAGTTTGATAAGGTGAAATTAAATTAGGTTAGATAAAGTGAGGTTAGGTTAGGTTAAGTTGAATTAGGTTGAAGTGAAGTGAGTATTCATCTCCTACAAATACCCTGCTTTATATTATAGACTAATGCGTGTTCTGTTGAATCATAGTCTATCGTTCAACATACTCCTAAATATGCATTTTGGGTACAGATCGATGAAGAACGCCATCACATTACGCAGGAGTACATTCAAACTCAGAAACAGGAGAAATCAAGAGACGGAGACATTTTCAATAACATCCTGGGGCGTGTCGTAAATCTAACAATTCGACCTCTAAAAATGATATATGAAATATGACCCCTAAAAATGAAATATATAAAAATATGAAGATTCAGTAGAAAGTGATCAGCATTACCTACTACTGAACTCGCAGTAATACCTGGATCGTTAGTGAACACGATGTGAGGAGGTTTTCCGTAAACATTAATGGGAAAGTCTACCCACTGCCAGCACCCACTAAAACAAGCAGAGTTGTAAGTAGAGCTCTACCATGGGCGTCTGTATAGGTCACAGACTCTTGCCACTCTATAGTATGAGCATTAGAGTCGCCAGCAGAAGCAGAATAACCTCTGGCATCGAAATCCTTAACAACAGACATAATAGCGAAGAGACAGTTATAAATTTCGTCACCAGCTGCGGGACTTCTATACGCACCATACACGTAAACATTTTACAATCTGCTATGCACTTTCAGATACACAATTTTGCGACATTTACATCCAGAGCCATGATTTCTTGGACAAAAGAGGAAAAGAAAAAGAAAAAAACATTCATTATATAAAGTAAATGGCCACCTTTTTAGTGGTTGATTTAAGATTCATGTATCGTCATGTATCTATATCGTTCTCCTTATATAATTATATCCGTACCTATAAGCAGCAACATGTACATAATTCAAAGACCCAGATAGACCACGAAGATCCTCATATATCTACTTTGATACACCACGCATGGATTCCACCGAGTTAAAATGAATGGGGATCACGAAAAAGATTAATTCATATGCAATAAGGAAGAAGCGGTAAGATTTAAGTTAAAAAAATATGTGAACCCCAAACTTAGGAAAAGGAACTTTGAATAAGGAGCAGGCGAACTACGGTTGCTTAAGAGCCTACCAAGTGAAAGCAGTCATAGGAAAGTAAAAAGAAAATTAATTGAGTTCCTAAACTGCGAAGACCAACAGCGGTTAATTAAACTCTCAAGGATGAAAAAGCCAGAAATGATAAAAATACAAAAATATAAAAGTGCGTCTGATCTGGTGACACCGATATAGGCGCAATTGCAAGTTAAAAACTTGAGAAAGCCTTGGCGCATAAGTAAGTAGTGGCTTACTATATTGCTACTGCACAGAAGGACTTTTTTCAGAAGTATAAATACAATTATTCCGTATCATTCCTCTACCATTTATCTTGTACTTGATTTTATGCGATTCAGATACCCTTCATCAACTGCAATTCTTTCTATCGTATTGACCTGAAGTGGAAAATATTTCTTTCCTTTTTCTTGGCCCTTTCTCTTCTTTTTTTTATCCTCTCTCTTCATTTTATCATTTCATTGAACATATTCTGCCGCACCATCGCTCATATTTACAACCACAAGGAATGACTACCTTTGCAGTATTCAGTAGCTACACTGGCCTACGCAATTTTGCCGAATATGTTTGACAAAATACCCTTTTGCTCATTATAAATAGCATGCAAAGTTGGGGTAAAGTATCAAAGTGCCCTGTATTGAAAACTTCGAAATAGACCGAAATACACCACAGAAAATTAGCAGTCTCGCATTATATTACATTCCCTTATATACTGAGAAAGCATTTGTTTTGTATCTTCAACACACAACTAGCAATTTGGGAATGTAGCATGGACCTCTTTTCCACCATTTACATTATCTATTAATTTACCGAAAAAAATCTGCCGCATCAACATCTCAGGTCATAAAGCGGCGTATTTAAAATATAGCGACAGGGTAGGGCGACTAAAAAAAAAATTTTGTTCACAAGGCGATGTTTGCGGATTTCCATAAAGGTCATTGGTTAAGATAAGCAAATGTACCAGACATCAAGGGTCGCACAACATTATTACAAAGTATTGTGGCGAAAAGGATAAAATGAGTTAGCGATCAGGGTAAGTAGACAGAAGGGATGAAGAAAAAAAGGAAAACGAAAGGAGAAGAAAAGACCATGCAAAATTAGTTGAGACGATGGCTGAGGTCCAAGGTAGAAGTGATACCCACATTGGCTTTGTTTCAGCCTCTTAAGCCCCCCACCATTTGCATTGTCTGATTCTTATTCGTTCTTTTCTCTTAGAGGGTATTAATGAATTGCTTTCGGTTTATTAATAGGACTAGCTAGAGACTCGGTAACTAACGTCGAGTGTAGCAGGTGTAAAGGTATTCTTCGGTAAGGGATCAACACCATAACCCAGTGTGAGTTGGAATCCATCCAGATATTCGCTCTCTCTGCATCCCACAGATTATGTTATTATCTTTACAACACTTCTGTAATCGAGTCTCGGATCTACCTGCCTAAAAAGCTCCAAAGTAAGTCATGAACTACAAAGGGTCACGCCTCTTTCACAAAACTTAATGTTATCAGGTACTAAGAGAAATGACATGCAACTTTCAAGCAAAGGGAACTTAGCCACATGATTTTGACTGTTAAATGGCTACACACGCCTTTACAATACATTCTTATATGTTGAGGATACTCGCCCACTACAGTTTACGGAGACAGACATTTATATCTTTGTCTAAGTAAGAGATCGTGTCACTCGAAGGCTGCCAGTGGAAGGTGTCGAAGAAGGGATGGATTGGCGATTAAAATGAGCCTCTTCAGCGTCTGAGGGTTGAGTTTGGGATGCGTAGCTGTCTACTGCAATTCTTGCCAATTTCCAAGACACCGACGATCAACTTTACGTCACGAGTTCCTTCGCAAGGGATAGGACGGAGCTTTCTTCCGAATGACCTTGGTTTTGGCAAGTGGAGAACGTTACCCCGAGTGGCTGTCCTTTTAAACGCCGGACCCTTTGGGTATTTATTTATTTATTGAGATTTTTCTGCCGCATCAACATCTAAGGCCATTATTGGCGCATACAAAATATAGCGATAGGGTGGGGCTTTGGGACGAAGCCCCCAGGTAAAAAAAAAAATTGTTTCAGTAAGGCGATTTTTGTGGATTTCCAGAGGGACTGAGGGACTCTTTCCCATTCAGAAAAAATACAAAATAAAGCAATGAGAATTCTCCTTCGATCACCTCTTCACATAACTGCTATAAGTATTGGGACTACTTTCCTTTACACAAAAGCAGTTACTTTCTCACAGCTTTAGACATGTACAGGATACAGAGTATTTCATAATCTTAGAGTAGTAAAATATGAAGGTATAAGGCTCTCGAAGATTTAGAGATAGGAGGCTTTTTTCTGAAGTAAAGATAAAAGTCATTCCAGGTGCCATAAGGGATTTTGATTACACTGTTTTCGGAGTAGGTTGTATGAATGTGAAGGAGATCTGTAGCAATGAATGCAAGATATAAAGTGGTTCAAATAACTTTATTACGGTCACTGGTTCACTTCCTTGTTACATAACAAAATACATTAAAAGTGATATGAGTAAAGGACAGAGATTTACCATACCATAACTTATTAAAATAATAAATTCAAATATATATATCTCTCATTAACATATCCAAGCTTAACATTCAACTAAAATGCAAAATAACATAACTTCCAATGGATTTCAATAACGTTTCACTTCTTTTCCATAAGCTTGTGCCTGTCTATGATTTGATCACTAATTTCCTCAAGTGGTGATGATGCTTAACCAACAGGCAGAGGCGATGACTTCGGAAACTCCTGGGTCATCTGATCGCACCGTCAGCTGCATCGTCACGCCATCTGAGAGCGCTAGCTTAGCTCTCACCAGCACTTCGTGGCCACCGCGATAAGTACCTTTTCGAGAAAAATAAACAAATGGTAAGATTGTGTTCAAAATAGCATGATCATACAATGATCAATGCAGATTTATGTATAAAGGCAAAGACGGACAAATTCTGTATGTACAGAACGAAGAAGGACGGTCTTACCTGCAAGATATAAGGTGTGGGCACTCTTGCCTTCAGGAATGCGGTCGGAGCGGTCGCAAGGATGCATGCCCAAGAACTGTGTAACCTGAGTGACAGCTTCTTCCAGTGAGCTCATGGCAGAGAGGGCGAATGTGTCTTCCAGCTCATTAGTTGCTCCCAGCTCATCCCAGCCGGCAGCGAAGTTGTTGCGTGCGGCTCTCTGGACGTGGTCTGCTACACTAATCTCAATGTCCTCAAGCTGTTAAGAAATATGGAAACTGGGATAAGAACAACACAATACTGGTTTACTTAATGAATAGTATACAATGAAACAAGATTCCTTCTACTCAGGAACTGGTAAAACTGGAGAGAGAAAATAAAGAAAAAGCATAACTCACCGTGTAGTCGTCCTCATATCCATCCTCGGTATCGGGCTCTCCTGTAGCTGGATCGCAGTCCCGAACTTTGAATTTGAGGGTGGCCGAAAAGGTACCTAGAAGCAATGAGCTTTGGGTAAATAAAACACTAGATGCAAATGGAATTTAAAGATAAATAAAAACAAGAAACAGACTAACATCATCTGGAAATCAAAACAAAGAGGTACAAGATACATCCAGGTATCCTGACAACTTACCAGTAGTTGCCATAATATCTTCTGGAATCCGAAGAAGGGCATAGCTGGACCCTGGTTGAGAGTACGGCAGAGAAGGACAAGGGATGTACAGCAGAACATCCCAGTCCTCTCCTTCCACCACTACATTAACAGCTTCTAGTAACTGGTCGTTCAAAGTGTTGGTGCAGTCAAACTAAAAGAAAGGAGGAAGAATTTAGTTGGGCATTCACTGTGAGTGCGCTGTTCTAGCAATGCTAATGAACTATGATCATAATAACCAATCTCATACTGATTAAAGATACCTTTCATTCTCATCAACCTTACAGACCTGTATTTGCTATGATAAGCAAATCTATGATAGAACCATATGAAAGAGTAAATGTTCTTTTAAAGGCAAGTATGGACATAAACTAAAAAATAATAATTCCCCTTTATGCAGAAACTAATTTTCTCACCTGTAGAACAATGTAATCGCGGAATGTATGTTTGATGCATCGCACCATGTACTCAGTCTCTGACTCAGTGAGCTCCACTGGTGTAGATGACTTGAAGAGGGGACCCAGATTTGCAAACTGGGGTATGGCTGACAGCTGCTCTGCATACCTTGGGTAAAGGAAAAAACAATCAAATGCCAGTTTTGCAGACATGAAAGAGGGAAATAACACTGGAACATTGCAAGAATCTACATCGAACTTTAACATAAAGACTATGAGGATTGTAAAGTCCTGAAGGCTTTGATAACGTACTTCTCATGCGTGGGCACGACACGCTCCTCCTGCCGTGGTGCCACCTCCATGATGTTCTGAGCCTTCTTCTCTTCTTGTGGAGGAGGTGCTGTGGGCACTGCACGTGTCTCGAAGGGTGCAGAGGTGTCCGCGCGCAAGTACTGGACAAGGGCTCTCTCCAAGCTTGGAAGGGCAAACTAAGAGAGGAAAATTTTGCTTATCAATGATACACTACTATTCTCCTCCTCATATGCAAGAAGTCCATATTCAACACCAATCAAACAAGTTCTGGTACCAAATTAAGTTTCCAAAAAGAGCTCTAATAAAATCAAATTCCCTCCAATCTATTCAACACACACCTGAGGAGGGTTGAGGATGTAGCGGTGGATGAGAGCTGAATCCCTCGTGGCCAACACTGCGTAGTAGTAAGTGGCACGGTCACGAACCTCATCCTCAGTGTCCATCATGCAGCGTTGCAACAGAACCAGCACATTGCTCAGCAGGGTTTCACACTGGGCACCAAACTTGGCAAGAACAGATACCGCTGCTGCCCTCACAGCAGCATTCTGTGGGTGCAAGATGATCACAATTACTATGTTGTAAACTTTGCAGAAGAGATAATTACAATCCCGAAACAATAAAATAAAACATCTGAAAGAGGCAGTGCAAAATAATACATAAAGAAAGAAAAAAATATTGAGAAGAGGGTGAAGGGGAACACATTACCACAGAAAACACAGGTTACAAACCTCCAAGATCACACGGTTGTACACAAAACGGATGTAACGTGCCGGCTGGCGTGTTCTTGGTCCCTCTCGGCCCAGAAGGTGAAGGATTCGCACGGCAAGTGTTGTGTGCTCACAGTCTTCAATGAACTCGCACAAGTGATCCAGACCTATAGGAGAGAATAGGAGCATGATGCAACTTGCCTTTTCCTGCTATCACTAAGGGAACCAATCAATACATTTTGGGAGTCACAAAGGTTTTATTGGTCTCTCACCCTTCTCCTTCGCCTCTGGGTTATCCTCAATTATGGTGATGATGGTACTGGCAATGGCCTCCTTGTATGGAAGCCCACCCTCGCTACGGAGCATGTCCGCCAACTGGCCCATGAGCACAGCCTGCTTCCTTGGGTACTTCAATGCCAACGCCCTCAGTGCCTGTCGGGTATGGTGATTATCATTTCATACAAATAAAGAGAGAAAACAGAATTACAAAACCTAACTAAACACAAACTACATTGAGAATCATCCCTCTCTTTATGCATTTGGATTCACTTGATTATCAAATGACCATCAAACCCAAAAAGCAAGGCAAAACAGTAACGTAAAAAAAAAAAAAAAAAAAAAAAGAGAGAGAGAGAGAGCAACGCACCTCAACCACAACAATCTTGAACTCATCTGAGATGTCGTTCAGGAAAGAAGAGATGGACTTCATGAGGCGGTCAACGGAGCCCTCAGAGCCAGTCTTGAGCAGGGTGGTGATGGCCAGCGTGGCAATGGAGCGGTTCACATCCTGGATCAGGTTCTCCAGGTCAAGGTTGCAGGCCGTCACTGCATTGGGCTGCGTCATGGCCACCTTGCTCAGGGTACGTACTGCTGCGAACCTAGAGAGAGAGAGAGAAAAGGATGAATACCAATTTCATCTAAATACACACATAGTCAATGAATATAAAAGAAAGGAAGAAATGGCTTAATCATGTGACTGCATTAGGGGTTAATCCTTACTAATTTCTTAAAGAATTGTACAATGTATGACATACTATATTTCTAAACTCTTAGCACTCCTTCATCAAAACTTAAATTCTCAAAAATATTCTTATCTGGATCTGACCTCAGGGTTGGCTTGGGGCTTGAGAGGAAGAGCTGGAGAACGGAGATGGCCGGGGCAAGGTCCCTGGCCGATGACTTTCTCAGGGTGACAATGGCATTGGCTGCCTCGTAAATAACCATCTCTGCCTTGTGCCGCAACATTGACTCCAAGAAGTCAAACAGGCGGCAGTCAGCACCAGCCTCGTCCTCCTCAATGAGCCTGGCCACAATACGGATCTGGAGGAGAGATTGGTGGTTTGTATCTCAACATGAAATGCATAATTTCCAGATGGTAAACTATGAGTTTTAATTTTCTTAGGATGTACTTATAGTGAATTTCTGATAAGGCAATTCATTGTAGGAGGCATGAACCAAGACTATTGCTGAAGTAACGATTCTTGATTATGAGCAAACAGGACCCCCCCTGACTCTAGGCAACAGGCCAATCAGTAGTCTTTCCAAACATCACCATTAATCTCCAGGTGAGAAAAATCACCAACACATGGGCCTAAACAATGACAGTTGTGTCAACCAGGAACCTACCTAAAAAGAAAAAAGAAGTGGACTCACCAGCAGACAGATGGCGTAGGGAGATCGAGGGCCCGAAGACGTAAGCTTGGACACCATCTTTGTCACAGCCAGCTTGTCAGACTTGCGAATCTGGTGCAAGACTCCTAAGGCATGGAACTGAACCATCACACTGAAATGAATCTCTGAGTTAAGATACAGTAATACATAAAAGAGGTTGGCATAAGTTGGCATCGTATTACCTCCCAGGATTTGGTGATTAATGAAATGCATCTCTTTTCCTCCTCTCTATTAGTCCTTGCAAACCATCCTTTGGCCACTTAAAACCTATTTTCTGCTTCGCTTTTGAATTTTGAATATATTCTTCTAGGATATCCCACCCTTTTTTGCATATGGGCAGTATTACAGGAAAGCTAGTTCTTAACATGTATCTGCTGGGCCATGCCTATAGCCATCATAACAAACCGACTCATCATGCCTGGTACGACTATAGCATTGCAAAGTTCTTCATCCCTAGTCTAGGAGTTGTATATCAACATCAATACAATGAAGGACCAAGACCAGGTTCCAATCCCTTTACAACATCCCTCCTCCACTTACCAGTCAGAGCTAAGTGCCTCTTGCACTTCTGACACCCAGCGCTTGACCACATCGGGGGAATCCTTCATGATGTGGCGACAGGACACCAGGGCGGCACTGCTCACTCCCGGAGCGCGGTCCACAATGGCCTGCTTCATGTACCGCTCGATGGCTTGCATCATTGTTGCCTAGAACAGATGGTGAAAATACAAATGGAGAAAAACAAAAAGGAATTAGTATTTCCTAGTCATAATCACCATCATAATAATAATAATGATACATTACTTCTATAATTATACTTTCAAAAATTTCCTCTGGATTACATCTTAATATTTCAACAAACAATCCTTTATTTAGTCAAAATACAACTGCCTGAGAAGCAATCTGATGTCTACCAGACCCCCACACGGGCTACCTAGCCCCATGCTTCCTTGTCCACTTACATCAGTGATGCGGCAGAGAGCCCTGATGGCTGGTGCTCGGTACTGGTCTTCCCGTCCCGTCATGTCCTTGGTCAGGGATGATGTGACGATGATTGTATCTTCAGCCACATTGCATAATTCCTGAATTCATAAGGAAGAGAAAATAAAAGTTAGGAAGAGCTCTGTGTAGGGATATAGACCCACTTCATTTCATAACATGCTTTATGTTCATACTTGATACACAGAATATCTCAACTACTGACTCACTCAGTAATAAAACCTACAATATCCAAAGCTACTTCATATCGAAACAATTTAGTCTCAGACTAATTTGAAAATTACAAAAAATAAATAAAAATGAATCTAAATAACTGCCAATAATGATGATGAGAAATCAAAAGTTGATAATGATAATGAACATCGATAAAAAAAAGTAACTTCGATTGTGTAAAGATTTTAAACTTATATAACATCAGATTGTATGGAGGGGCACAGAACTTAGACACCCACCTTGATGCCAAGGTACACAAGCCGCCTTAGGACAAGGTCGTTGCTCTGGAACAGCTTGGTCATGGCGAAGAAGGCATCTGTGGCCTCCTTAGTGGCTAAGGTCTCGCCCTGATTGAGCAGGTACAGGATCTTGGTGAGGACATGCGTGCTGCGCTTGACGTTGACGGGTGTCTCGTTGAACACCCGTGCCTCCTGCAGCACAGACGTCTTGTCCACACTGTGGTAGGGGTTCCCGCACCCTGAGAGCCGGGAAGGAGGGTTGTCTTAAGAATATTTTATTTACAAATTTTTCTTTTTGAAAATATTTTGTTATGCACTGTATGAAAAGTAACAGAAAATCTTATCTTCTACATCAAGACATGTGAAATGAACTAAAGCAACAGAAGAAGATGAGAAGTTGCGAAAAATGGGAGTAAAAGGCAGAGATGGGGTGAGGAAAGGAAACTGGGAAGAAAAATGAGAAAAAAGAGAGATAGAGAGAAAGGAAGAAAGAAGCCGTGGGGACTAATAAGGTGACAAAGTGGAAGAGGAAAGGGAGTGAGAGTAATCGAGCCAAAAATAAAAGAAAAAAAAACCATCGCAGAATGTAATTTTACGAATTGTCATACCAAGTAACTCAATACGGAAACAAAACGCATAAGAAGCTGTGACGAAATATGTACAGTTGGCAATGCATCTACCATGCCCTCGGAGTGTGGAGGCTTGTCTTCAACCCAAACCAAATCTGACATGCTTTGCCGTTAAGCCAATGACTCTGTACTTATCCTGAAAGGTTTAATGATAGTCTGGCCTGACCTGTTGAAAAAACTTTTGGGTCAACAGACGCATCTTGGGAAACAGTCTTGTAAATCCACAGAAGCTGAACTGTAGATATATAGCAATACAGAAGCAAGTGTATGTAAAAATATGAATTTTCACTGCTGTAATAAATTGCCAGCAAATTGTACAAATTGTAAAAAAAAGAAAAAAAAAAGGGAGGAGAAAAAGAAAAAAAGACAAGAAGAAGAAAAAAAGCAATATTAAATTTTGTTGCCCTGTTGTAAGAATAACCAATAAATTTCAAAGAAAAGCAGACATGAGATGATAAAGAAAAACATGAAAATTACACTTTTACCTGTTTATCGCATTTTTTTCTAAATACTATATGTACACATTTTATAACCTTAAGCTCATGTCACTTGCAGTACTGTACAAAATCTAATGAAGACAAATGTATTGCATAATTAGGTAAGTATTGCATGGGCCCACAGCTGATGTTGGGAGATTCGCATTAATGTAGAAGAATCGACTCATCAATGCCACAGTACATGTTTTGAAGTCTGTGGCATGCTCAAAAATAAATTTGGGGAGAGAAAGGGCGAGGAGAGTGGAATGGTTCCTAGTTTAATCCATTCCTCTTGGAGGTGTTGGTAAATCAAAAAAATTAAATGGACAAACAACTTCATCAGTGTGGAAGTTCTTTTCCGGTTGAGAAGAGCAAATTAGGAGAAAAGAGTGTAACTGAAGGACAAGCACACAGCTCAAAAATCTTGGTAGACATTGTACTGGGCCAATGGTTGCCTCATCACAGGGGGAGAGGACAAGTGCTGGCCTTGATCAGGGATGATGAACTTCACAGCAAGTGTTACAAGGGCAGAAGGAACTATGCAGTACGGGAATCTTCCGTGACACTGAAGGTGAATGAAACGGCAACGCCTCACTCTGGTGGACCCCGAGCTGTACAAGCTAACACACGCACCCATACTAAATACATGTCGAGCATCGTTACCTACGGTCAACAGCTACCAGGAATTTTCAGCTGTCAAGCTAATGACTAGCTAATTTGTATGTATTTATAAGAGATAGAAGTTAAGCAAACTATTCTTTACTCCACCAGTCGACCTGATATCGCATGTCAAGGGCAAACGTCCAACCTTTGGCATGTTTGTGGTAGATCCCTCGATGGTCAAGTACAAAAGTTACAAAAGATGGTGCACCTGCAAAATTGATTAATGACCATTTGTACTCAGAACAAAAAAAACACCTCACACACAAAAAAAATATTTCTTGCTACACCCTTTGGGACAGAATTCTCTGAATTTTAGATTCCTTAGTGGCCAAGCGCAAAGTAACATTCATTTATTCTTTTTTAATACTGATAATTATTCTTGTATCACTAACTAAATCTTCTTGTATATCTCTTTCTTAATTAATTGTTTTTTGTTATGTGCAAATACTAGTGTTAGAATGAAAACATGAACACAACAATCTATAAAAGTTACAAGAAAATATAGGGTTTACATATGGTTTAGGATATCTTGCTTTTACAACTTTGGAATTTTAGATAAAATCTGTAAAAATCAAGAACTCAAATGATCATCCCAATAACTCACTATACTTTTCTAGCATGCACTATGCATCAAATAGGATGATGCAGGACCAACATTATATTTACTATATGTATAATCATTATCAAGATTATACAACTACCCCTATCTAATATCTACCTCAACATCGATTTCAGGAAAAAAAAAAAAAAAAAAAAAAAAGCACAGAAGTCATGCAAAGAGATCTATACAGACAACTAGCTCTCGCAAACTTTCTGACAAAATCCCAGTCACTGTCGAAAACTCAAAAGGCTTTTAAAACTGAAATGGCACAAAAAGCAGTAAGTAAATTTCATCTCCACTGCAGAAAAATTACTCCTTTAGTAGTAAAGCATGGACATAAAAAAGAGAAAGAAAAAGGGGGGGGGGGGGATTCCAATCAGGGGTGTTACCTGCAAACGATTCCAGTGATTACAGAATAACAAGAAATAATTACACCACAACAACAACAAATCTATGCTAGAAAGAGAAAAATATGGAAAAAAAATAAAAAAATAAAATAAAAGCAAAAAACACCAAACTACAACTTTCCACTGGGCTTACACCACAAAGACTAAAGACTATTTCAATACAACTCTGAAGCCCTTCCATTATCACAGTCAAAGCATGTTTTGGAAAATTGAAAACCCTAAGCTATGAAGGTTCATTCGTACAACTAGTCAAACTACCAGGTGTGGGAACTTTACACCAAGGCACTATTATCAAAATCATGCTTGAGCCGAGATATCCCAGACCCTTTGTCGGTTTGGATTAAATAAATAAATAAATAAAGTTTTATTCCATTTCTTACAATAGTTATTCCTGGTGTAACTGACTGTCTGTTTATGTTTGCTTTTATGGGTAACCATCCACTGGCAGTGGGGGATTTAAATGCAGGTCAGCAAGATTGCTAGACAAAAACACTACCACACAGCACACATTACTTGGATGCATGAGATGTCTTCAGGGATATTAAGTAGAAAACCTGCACCCACTCCACCCAGCTAGTAAATATACATTGCATAAATTAATCTCCTATAACCTTGCTTCCAAGTAACATACTTCTTTAAGTTCCATACTGTGAATAACAGTAATATGTATCTATTACTATCACTATTATTGATATAATGAACATAATTGTATGACTAACATAGGTAAACTGAAATGGCTTTAACATGGAGAGTATTCATGAATTTTAAGATTCACCACAAAGTCAGAATTTCATGATTTTTACATTATTGCCAACTCGAGTAATCTGGACAAGGTTTTGAAAACCTTCACTTGCTTCTATTTTCATTGAAACAAGTAAACAAAAATTTAATACAGATATTAAACTCCACCATCAACTCATTTCTTCTGTGTAGACATGTTCAATAAATTGGTTTCAGTATAGCACATTCTTTGATGATGCTTCCAGGATGTTAATCATCAAATAAAGAACCAGTCTAACCTTTATTGTGCTGAAATGTATGTCGTGGATGCAGGTTCAGCATTTTGCTGTGACACTGTTAGGCATGAAGGCAAAACAAGATCAACTTGCATGTGATACACAACACTGGGTAATTCTTGAGCATTGGACTGCTTCTTCCTTAGAATAAACAGCTTTGGTGTTCCAGTAAAAGTCAATAAATATCTAAGCCAATATTCTGTAGGATATAGCTTAGTCAGTTATTTGATGGCAAAGCACCAGCATATAACTACCCCTATCTAATATCTGCTCTTTCTTGCCAGAATATACTACAGATGATGGGAGTCTGTTTAGTTTTTGGCTATAGAGACACTGCAGGAGTATCTATGAAGAGCACTTGTTGGCTCACCTTCAGACTAACAGAGCTAGATGTTGCCTGCTATAATATTATCCCCTTTCTTCCGCTCTTTTTCTATGCCTCACAGTAACTCTACTAAGATTTGTAGCTCTCCATATGATTTATTATCATGAGAGAATTTTAAAACTCCAAAGACCAAATATACCCTTTCTTTCCCCTTTTTTCTCTCTTTTCCTTACCTGAATATGGTAACACAACACAATCATGCACAAAAAACACAACGTACTAGAGCGAGATGAGCTGGAAGTCCGGCTATAAGTTTCGGACTCCCTGGCCCAATGCCTGGACGGCTGTCACTGGAGTCAGTGACACCCAGAGATTTCTGGCACCATCATTGGAGGGTTAAGGAAAGAGCCATCTATCTATTTTCTCCCCATTTACCTGAGCATCAAATTTTGTCTACAGAAGATTTCTAATGTCAAACACTTCTCAATCAACAGGCCAATCTTAATTACATTTCTTTTCCTGTTGCTTCAGTTTGGGCCATCTTGCAGTTAACTATTTGAAGCCGTTCCAAGCTGAAGATGCATGTGATTACAGTATTGGATTTTGTCTGGGATATACACTAAGGATACGCCACGAGGTTTATCATCAAAGTTGGAATTAGTACAAGCTCTATCCTGTCAAAAAAACTTGTGGAGAATATTTATTGACGACTTTATTGCTAGGCCCTTGAGAAGGATGCTACCATTCTTGCTCCAGACTGTACACAGTTCAATTTCATTTTGAATAAGGCAGAGATCAAATGTGTTTATATACATTTTGTCTCCCCTCTCAACCCAGAGCCCTGATTTTTCTCAGGTCCCCCAAGCATTTCATGTTAAAGTGCTTGATACCAAAAGCGATGCACCCTCCAGAGGCGAAGTCCTAAGACCAGGGTTTCATGCAAACCCATAAATCCAAACCTAACCTTTCCTACCCTCGATTTATTCCCTAGATGGGCAAGCCCACCCCATAACCCCTGTTAATTGGCACTCCATGTCAGCTTACAAAAAACTAACATTGAGAACTCCGGCTGTGAAAGGGTGTTGTGTACTTAGTTTCTGAGCGATGATATAAGGATAGCTTTGTCATTAAATACGAGGCTGAAGCAGACATAACTGTCATTTATTACTCTTTCTCTTGTGTTCTATATGATGCAAGTGTCCATTTCCCTCTATCTCTGTGTCGCTCCAGTAACATTAAACCCTATTAATATAATTTCCGTAAATACCGATCCACAACCACTTAATCTCCAAGAACAACAAATATTTGCCATACATATACCTAATACGTATCACACATTACATAATAAACGCAGGATACCAACATGACTCGAGAAACAGAACCAACAAACATACGTTATTCCTAATCAAACATAACCTCCAAGAAAAATTGAGAGAAATAATGAAAACAAATCAACATTTTCCTCTCCACCTGCACATATCGCCGGCCACGTAGCTCCCTTGAAAACCCCAATTTTCTCCCTATTTACCAACTTTCCACCAACCCAAACGCCCCCGCATTAATCCTCCCTCTTCCCTCATTGCCCCGGACCGAAATTTCACTCCATAATCACCATCTTCCTCGTCTTTTTTCGCCTGTTTGAAGGAGCCGATCATCTTGACGTCGATCAGCTGACAGATCTTTGTTTACGCCACGTAGGAGACGGGGACTGAGCCGGCGGTTCTTTTCGCTCCTCGCCGGTTCTTGTATTTTTATATATTTTTAAATTTCTTGTGCTGTTTTTGGCTATTTTAATGTTTAGGTGAGTTTATGAGAATGTGGGTTTTGTTATTGTGGTGTTGTTTATGGTTAGTTTTAAGTTGTTTGGAGGTATTTCCTTCAGATGTGGGAAAGATGATGATGTGTATGATTATTATGAAAGTTATAAAGAAGATATTCTCCTTTCCATAAACACACACATCAATGTTATGAATAACATATATATTGTACAAACACACACACACACACACACACACACACACACACACACACACACACACACACACACACACACACACACACACACACACACACACACACACACACGCACATATATATATATATATATATATATATATATATATTAATTGATTTATATATATATACACACACACGCACATATATATATATATATATATATATATATATATTAATTGATTTATATATATATACACACACACGCACACATATATATATATATATTAATTGATATATATATATTAATTGATATATATATATACACACACATACACACACCCACACACACACACACACACACACACACACACACACACACACACACACACACACACACACACACATATATATATATATATATATATATATATATATATATATATATATGTGTGTGTGTGTGTGTGTGTGTGTGTGTGTGTGTGTGTGTGTGTGTGTGCATATACAAAGTTTATAAATGACACCAAAGCAAAAAGAAAAGAAAAGAAAATCAGTGTAAAATATAATAGTTTCCATTATTATATTTTCTTTAATATATTTCATATGTTTTACTCTAATTAATGGCACACTATTGTATTCACGAGCAAAGCAGTATATCAAAGTTATATAGTAATTATATAGGCCCAAGAAACAGACATAGATTATGGTAAAGTCCTTATTTTTGTTAAAGGATTATGTATATATAGATCAAGCGGTGTTATGTTGAATAAAAAAAAAAAAAAAAAAAAAAATACAGAACATACATAAAGCTGGATAAGAACCTTGCTGAACTTCTTGGATATTGAACTTTTTCAAAAACTAAAGTAACTATATTGAAGGATCGGGAGCATGAGGTATGGAAGGAGGAAGACAACTAAAGGAGGAGAGAGGAATAAAGAAAAAGGAAAAAGGTGAAAGGAAGTTAAGAAGAGATTATACACAAATGAGGTTAGTTTAGTGGAAAGTACTGTGCATATCGCCTTTTGTCTGTTTGTATATCCTATTAACATATCATAAGATTTATTTAATAAAATTCTTTCGTTTCATCCTCATCTTCAATTCCCACGAAGGCTGAAATCTGATCAAAATTTAATCCGTGAATTTGAAATCTGATTCCCACCGAATGATATTTATTTACTCTATGGATCTACTGGAAAAAGTACTCGACTGAATCACGTATTTCAAGGTCCTATGTAAGTTTAGACCTCGATTTTCCAGACACAAGGGATGAATATTCTCATATATATAAGATACCATATTCTCATATATATAAGATACCATATTCTCATATATATAAGATACCATATTCTCATATATATAAGATACCATATTCTCATATATATAAGATACCATATTCTCATATATATAAGATACCATATTCTCATATATATAAGATACCATATTCTCATATATATAAGATACCATATTCTCATATATATAAGATACCATATTCTCATATATATAAGATACCATATTCTCATATATATAAGATACCATATTCTCATATATATAAGATACCATATTCTCATATATATAAGATACCATATTCTCATATATATAAGATACCATATTCTCATATATATAAGATACCATATTCTCATATATATAAGATACCATATTCTCATATATATAAGATACCATATTCTCATATATATAAGATACCATATTCTCATATATATAAGATACCATATTCTCATATATATAAGATACCATATTCTCATATATATAAGATACCATATTCTCATATATATAAGATACCATATTCTCATATATATAAGATACCATATTCTCATATATATAAGATACCATATTCTCATATATATAAGATACCATATTCTCATATATATAAGATACCATATTCTCATATATATAAAATGTCATATTCTCATATATATAAAGTATCACATTCTCATATATATAAGATACCATATTCTCATATATATAAGATACCATATTCTCATATATATAAGATACCATATTCTCATATATATAAGATACCATATTCTCATATATATAAGATACCATATTCTCATATATATAAGATACCATATTCTCATATATATAAGATACCATATTCTCATATATATAAGATACCATATTCTCATATATATAAAATGTCATATTCTCATATATATAAGATACCATATTCTCATATATATAAGATACCATATTCTCATATATATAAGATACCATATTCTCATATATATAAGATACCATATTCTCATATATATAAGATACCATATTCTCATATATATAAGATACCATATTCTCATATATATAAGATACCATATTCTCATATATATAAGATACCATATTCTCATATATATAAGATACCATATTCTCATATATATAAGATACCATATTCTCATATATATAAGATACCATATTCTCATATATATAAAATGTCATATTCTCATATATATAAGATACCATATTCTCATATATATAAGATACCATATTCTCATATATATAAGATACCATATTCTCATATATATAAGATACCATATTCTCATATATATAAGATACCATATTCTCATATATATAAGATACCATATTCTCATATATATAAGATACCATATTCTCATATATATAAGATACCATATTCTCATATATATAAGATACCATATTCTCATATATATAAGATACCATATTCTCATATATATAAGATACCATATTCTCATATATATAAGATACCATATTCTCATATATATAAGATACCATATTCTCATATATATAAGATACCATATTCTCATATATATAAGATACCATATTCTCATATATATAAGATACCATATTCTCATATATATAAGATACCATATTCTCATATATATAAGATACCATATTCTCATATATATAAGATACCATATTCTCATATATATAAGATACCATATTCTCATATATATAAGATACCATATTCTCATATATATAAGATACCATATTCTCATATATATAAGATACCATATTCTCATATATATAAGATACCATATTCTCATATATATAAGATACCATATTCTCATATATATAAGATACCATATTCTCATATATATAAGATACCATATTCTCATATATATAAGATACCATATTCTCATATATAT
>NC_061840.1:20328603-20331103 GCF_019202785.1 Penaeus chinensis
GGAAGGGTAGGTGGGTGGGTCAGGGACTGAAAAAGGTGGGTTAGGGATTGGGAAGGGTGGGTTAGAGATTAGGGAGAGTGGGTCAGGGATTGGGAAGGGGTGGGTTAGAGATTAGGGAGAGAAGGTTAGGAGTTGGGAGGGAAGAGTGGGTTAGAGATTAGGGAGGGTGGGTTAAGGATTAGGGTGGGTGGGTTAGGGATTGGGGAGAATGGGTGGGTTAGGAATTCGGGAGGATAGTTAAGGAAAGGGAGGGTGGGTTACCAATAGTAGGATTTGCCAGGATCTAGGAATGTCCCAAGGATTTACGAGGATTTTTCTAGGATTAGGAAGGATCTCTTACAAGTGGAAGGACTTTTCAATGAAAGGGAGGACTGACTAGGATTCGTTGTACATCGTGAACCACAAATAACTCATTAAACAAAGAAGAAGAAATTTAAGAATAACTTGAGAGGAAAATTCAGATGCAAATTTAACTAATCAGAAACAAATTCAGCACAAGAATAATGGAGAATCGGAGAGAGAGAGAGAGAGAGAGAGAGAGAGAGAGAGAGAGAGAGAGAGAGAGAGATAGATAGATAGATAGATAGATAGATAGATAGAGAGAGAGATATAGCTATATATACTTTAATTGACATACAGCTAGATAAATAGACAGACAAACAGATACACAGACTGAGATAAATAGACAGACCGATCCATCTCACCCGACTTGAAGCAGAAGTGGCCCTCGCTCGCCATACCCTCCTTGTTGCACTCCTCGGCCATGCTGGGGTTGGCCGGCAGCAGCTCCTCGCCCTTGTTTAGCTGTTTTTTAACGTTTTATGTCATTTCTTTATGTATTTTTTTGTTGTGTTATCTTACGTTTTGGTATTTCTTTTTATGATAGACACACACACACACACACACACATATATATATATATATATATATATATTGTGATTGCTGCTGATCTTGATTTTTTTATTATTATTATTATTATTATTATTATTATTAATATTATTTATTATTATTATTATTATTATTATTATTATTATTTTTTTTTTTGGGGGGGGGGGGGTGTCCTCGTTTCCGTTCATATCACAATAAACTCACACACCCACTTTCCACCCACGACATACTCTCACACCCACCTGGTAGTCCAGCATCCCGCCTTCAAACGTCCTCAGAGAATCACTCTGCGCTTTTTCGGTCCCGTAGATAACGGAGGCGTCCAGATAAGAGGTTTTTTCGTTGATTTGCATCCGAGGTCCTGGCGAGAAAGGATTTTTTAAATGATTTTTTTGTTTTGAGAGAAATTTACTTGAGGTTTCTTTTTATTTGTTAGTTTTTATATAGTTGGATTTGGTTATCTCTCTCTCTCTCTCTCTCTCTTTCTTTTCTCTCTCTCTCTCTCTCTCTCTCTTTCTTTTCTCTCCCTCTCTTTCTTTTCTCTCTCTCTCTCTCTCTCTCTCTCTCTCACTCTCTCACCCTCTCTCTCACTCTCTCACCCTCTCTCTTTTTTGCGGTATTTGTAATATCGTTGTTACTTAACGAGGTATGGGAGCAGGTTGAGAAAAGAGAAGGAAAGATAATTAAAAAAAAATGAACGAGAAAGAGAAAAAAAAAAAAAATGAACGAGAAAGAGAGAAAAAAAAAAAAAATGAACGAGAAAGAGAAAAAAATAACCATATATATATAGATAGATAGACAGATAAAGAGAAACAAAAAGAATCACAGAGAAACAGAGAGGGAGAAAGAGACAGAAACGTAGGAGATAAATAAATAAACAGATAGAGAAGAAAAAATAGAAAATAATAACATCAAACTCCCCCCTCATCCCCTCCCCCCCCAAACAAAAAAACGAAAAAGGAAAAGAAAACAAAAACAAACGAGGATCGCCATGCGCACCCAGCTCACAGCCCGAGTCAGCCACGGAGCGCGCGAACTCCATGCAGGTCTGGTTGAAGGCTTTGTAGAAGGGGTCGTTCTTGGGGATGGCGATAGGGGCGCATTCCGGGTGCATTAGCGAGGGATCGTCGCCCAAAACGTCGGGACAGCATGGCAGGGCCTTGCCGCCCTCGCCTGTGGGGAAAATTTAGAAATTCGGTAATTCGGATAATTAATTCGGATAGATTCGCCGTATTATGAATTCGGGTAATTCGTATATTCGTTCGATAATTCGGAAAAATACGAGAAAAAAAAATCGAAAATTCAGAAAAAATAAGGAATTCGGAAAGACAAAATATTCGTAAATTCGAGAATTCGGAAACCTTTGACGCGTAATCAAAATTTGTCTTAATATTATGTTTTGGCATTTCAGAGAGTATAAATTGGTGATTTTATATATAATTTACAGAAAATGGATGGGCTCTGCATAAAATTAGGAGATAGATAGATAGAAAGATGGATTGAGAGAGAGAGGTTAAAGAAGGGAGACAAAGTGATGAATAGGTAGATAGATAGGTAAAGGGGGAGAGAGAGAGGAAGCGATAAAACAAGAAAAAAATGTTTATATATATAT
>NC_061840.1:20336103-20341103 GCF_019202785.1 Penaeus chinensis
TCACTTTAATTAAGAAACCAACTCTTCTTCAGATACTCCTCCTCTTCCTTCATCTTCATCTCATTCTTCTTCTTCTTCCTCCCCTCCTCCCCCTTCTTCATCTTCATATCATTCTTCTTCTTCCTCCTCTTCCTCCCCTCCTCCTCATTCTTCTTCTTCCTCCTCTTCCTCCCCTCCTCCTCCTCCCTCTTCTTCATCTCCTTCTCCTTCTTCTTCCTCCTCTTCCCCCCCTCCTCCTCCTTCTTCATCTTCCTCTCATTCTTCTTCTTCCTCCTCCCCTCCTCCTCCTCCTTCATCTCATTCTTCTTCTTCTTCCTCCCCTCCTCCTCCTCCTTCATCTCATTCTTCTTCTTCTTCCTCCCCTCCTCCTCCTCCTTCATCTCATTCTTCTTCTTCTTCCTCCCCTCCTCCTCCTCCTTCATCTCATTCTTCTTCTCCTTCCTCCCCTCCTCCTCCTCCTTCATCTCATTCTTCTTCTCCTTCCTCCCCTCCTCCTCCTCCTTCATCTCATTCTTCTTCTCCTTCCTCCCCTCCTCCTCCTCCTTCATCTCATTCTTCTCCTCCCCTTCCTCCTCCTTCCTCAATCCCTCCAAGCCGAAATCCGCATTGATCCAACGCCCCCAACCTCTTCTTCAGTTCCTTCGTCGCCAGCACGAACAGAGAACCCTGGGCCTCCGTCTGGATCACGAACGGGTGGGATCTCTTGAAGGAAGACTGGAAGACCTCCCCGGGGCTTCCCTTGGCGAGGCTGAGGTTTCGCTTCTGGAGGTCTTCCTCGAGTTTTACCCTCTCGAGGAGCTGGGAGCGGGCGACTTCCAGGCTCTCTCTGGGAAGAAAAGAAAGTCTGTGTTAGAAATTATGATGGAGAAAAAAGTAAAAAAAAAAAAAAAAAATGAAATGAGGGAGGGCATGGATGAGGAAGGAAGGGGAGAAGGAGAGGGCGAGGACGAATAAGACTAAGATAAAGAAGACGAAGAAGAAGGAAAGGACTAAGAAAAGGAAGAAGACTAAGATATAAAAGACTAAGAAGAAGGAAAATACTAAGAAAAAGAAGACAAAGATAAAGAAGGCTACGACGAGGAAGACGAAGAAAAAAAAGGAAGAAGAAGAAAGCGTACAATATTTATGAACGTTACGCATCGGCTTACAACATCTGAGGGAGTCTGCATTAATCATTATGAAAAAAAAAGAAAAATATTATGAAGATAAAGAAGTAGGAGAAGAAGACAAAGAAGAAGAAGGAGGAGACGAAGACGAAGGAGTAGAAGATAATAAAGAAGGAGAAGGAGGAGACGAAGAGGGCGAAGGGGGCGAAGGATATAGAACAGAGAGAAGATGATGAAGGATGAGACGAACAAGTAGGAGAAGAAGACAAAAAAGAAGGAGGAGACGAAGAAGTAGAAGGAGGAAACGAAGAGGTAGGAGAAGATGATGAAGGATGAGACGAAGAAGTTGGAGAAGAAGACAAAAAAGAAGAAGGCAGAGACGAAGAAGTAGAAGATGACAAAGAAGGAGAAGGAGGAGACGAAGAGGTAGGAGAAGATGATGGAGGAGACAAAGACAAAAAAGTAAGAAGGAGGAGACGAAGAAGTAGAAGATGACAAAGGAGAAGATGATGAAGGAGGAGAAGAAGACGTAGGAGAAGACAAAAAGGAAGGTGAAAGATGAGACGCAAAAGTAGGAGTAGAAGACAAAAAAAGTAAAAAAAAAGAAGACGAGGGTGATGAAAAGGAAGAGGACATAGAAGAGGAAGAAGTGGAGAAATAGTCATTTGACAAATAAGAAGATGAAAAAGAAGACAAGAAAGGATATAGAACAGGAAGAAGAAATTTGAAAAAAAAGAAAGGAAGGTGAAAAGGAAAACAATAAATACGAAAAAGAAAAAAAGAAAAAAAAAAGAACACTACCAAGAAATAAATAAGAAGAAAACAAGCACACAAAGAAAACTAAACCATTATTCAGAATTAACCTAACCTTGTCTTTGTCATTGGAATCCTTTTATTTATATTAAAAGGATTCTTTGTACTTCTTTCGTTTTTTTCATGTTGTATCTTATGCCATGCCAAATCTGTAAAAAAAGAGATTACTGTATACTTATACTTTTATTTACTTAATAAGACAAGCACACTTGTTTCTTTTATTTCATTATTTTTTTATTAGTATTTTTATTTGTTTATTTATTTATTATTTTTTAAAATCTTTTTACCAATGGGGAAAGGTATTTAGCTAATCAGGCATTTGCCCATTGCAATCGTGTTTAAAATCTACCTGTGTCACATGTGATAAATTATTAAAAATATATATCTGTCTATTTCCGAATCCTTTGTATACCAATTTTTATATCTCTCTATAATACATATTATTATATCTAAGTACATATATAACAATACCGTGCATACCAATATTTCCTTCTTTCGTGATATATATATCTCTCTCTCTATAGATGGAAAAAGATAAATAAATAGAATTAATAAAGGAATTTTAATGGATAAATAAATAAAATATATAACATAATAAATAAACAAATACAACAAATAAGATAAAATAATTGATAAAGAAAATAAATAGAATAAAACGTCTATCTTCCTCAACTCTGCTTTCCCGAAGTACATGTCAGTGTTAATGGTCATTTTAACATTCTAGACTTTATTTTTCACTTTTTCACTTCATTTATATTTTTTGTGTTCATTAATTTATGTATGTAAAGTATTCAATATTTTTTTGACATCTATCGAGAGTAGAAATGCGTATTTGCAAACCGTGGCTGTGTGTATGTGTGTTTTTATGTGAATAAAAGATATATATATATATACATATATATATATATATATATATATATATATATATAGAGAGAGAGAGAGAGAGAGAGAGAGAGAGAGAGAGAGAGAGAGAGAGAGATAGGGGAGAGAGAGAGAGAGAGAGAGAGAGAGAGAGAGAGAGAGAGAGAGAGAGAGAGAGAGAGAGAGAGAGAGAGAGAGAGAGAGAGAGGGAGGGAGAAAGAGAGAGAAAGGAGGGAGAGTTAGAGGGAGAGAGAGAGGGTGGGGAGATGGAGAGGGAGAGAGTTGGAGAGAGAGAGAGTTGGAGAGAGAGAGAGAGAAAAAGAGAGAGAGAGAGAGAGAGAGAGAGAGAGAGAGAGAGAGAGAGAGAGAGAGAGAGAGAGAGAGAGAGAGAGAGAGAGAGAGAGAGTGAGAGAGAGAGATAAAGAGAGAGAGAGAGAGAGAGAGAGAGAGATAAAGAGAGAGAGAGAGAGAGAGAGAGAGAGAGAGAGAGAGAGAGAGAGAGAGAGAGAGAGAGAGAGAGAGAGAGGGAGAAAGAGAGAGAAAGGAGGGAGAGTTAGAGGGAGAGAGAGGGGGGGGGGAGATGGAGAGGGAGAGAGTTGGAGAGAGATAGAGTTGGAGAGAGAGAGAGAAAGAGAGAGAGAGAGAGAGAGAGAGAGAGAGAGAGAGAGAGAGAGAGAGAGAGAGAGAGAGAGAGAGAGAGAGAGAGAGAGAGAGAGAGAGAGGGAGAGGGAGAGAGTTGGAGAGAGAGAGAGAGAGAGAGAGAGAGAGAGAGAGAGAGAGAGAGAGAGAGAGAGAGAGAGAGAGAGAGAGAGAGAATATAAATACCACGAAAAATAATAAAATAAAATAAGATAAAATGAAAATAAAAATACAGAGTAAAATGATATGTGATATTATCTTTACGTGAAATATTGCAGAGAGAGAAAGAGAGAAAGAGAGAAAGAGAGAGAGAGAGAGAGAGAGAGAGAGAGAGAGAGAGAGAGAGAGAGAGAGAGAGAGAGAGAGAGAGAGAGAGAGAGAGAGAGAGAGGTGGATAAATAAGATATAATGTATATATTTAGCTTTGCCACTGTATTTTTCGTTACGAATAATTCATATGAAAATGCCACGTCTGAAAGCGGATATTTTATCAGCGGCTATCCGATTCATAATTTTCTTTTGGGAATATATGGTATATCGATTTATTTTAAGCTCGTTTTCCCTTGACGAATTTCTTGGCATTTTGAATGGTAAATCATACATATACAGATGTATATAATAATAAAAAAATCGTAAAATGATGTATTACTAATAGACAAATATGGTAAATAAAGACATAAATAACTGAGAAAAAAAACCCCTGCTTTCGCAATCACCTGATATTCGAGTGTGTTTGATACGTGTTACCTCGGTATTTGGAATAAAATCAACTATTAGGTTAGGAAACACGATACTGACAACTATAATTACCACTAGTGCAGTTTCTCGTTTATCTTAATCAATCATTCGCCACTGCCTACACGAGTGAAAGTATTCCACTCAAAATTTATTTCTTGCTTGTAATGTAACTTAGGATAACAGAGAGAAACGAATAAAAATAGATAGAACGGCAAGTGAGGACAATCTGAGATGCCAGACACTTCAACATAAATAATGTTAAAGAATGATGTAAAATTATTATTTTTTCATACTATGTAACCTCAAAAAATATGCGAAAGAAGAAGAAAATGACGAGGAGGAGGAATAAGAATAAAAGAAGACAAGGAAGGAGAAGAAAAGAAGAAGACGAAGAGGGAGAAAAAGAATTAGAAAAAAGAAGACGAAGAAGAAAAAAAAAAAGATAAATACGAAAAAGAGGAAATAAGATATATATACGTTTCACATTTATACATAGGTATAATACGGTTACATGGCAGTTCACACAAATAGGAGAAAAAAAACTATCTCAATCTCGGTTTCAGAAACAGGTTTCACACAGCTTAGCAAGAGAAAGGGCAACACGAAATCATAAATTCAGCAATTAATACCTTCTTTTTTTTTCTTCGTCTTCTTCTTTTCTTCTTCCTATTTCCCTTCTCATCCTCCTCCTTCTTCATCGTCGTCGTCGCCTTCTTTGTTCTTCTTCTTGAAGGTATTAATTGCTGAATTTATGATTTCGTGTTGTCCTTTCTCTTGCTAAGCTGTGTGAAACCTGTTTCTGAAACCGAGATTGAGATAATTTTTTCTCCTATTTGTGTGAAC
>NC_061840.1:20343603-20351103 GCF_019202785.1 Penaeus chinensis
TGAATTTTTCTTAATGTGATATCGATACTTTACAATTATAACCAAACTTAACATAATCTTAGAGAGCATAAATAGAATGAAGAAAAGGAGAGGGAGAGAAACAGAAAACTACTTGTTTTATTTTCAGTTACTTGCTGAAGTAATTGTATCTAATTCTAGATAGTGTTAAGCGCTTGCATGCCAACCGCTGGTTAGCCTGTTGCGAAAAGGGAGCAGATGTTCGTAAGTCTCTCCTGCCAGCTCATAGCCTTTCCAACTTCAAGACTTCCTCGTGGCCGCCCATGGAAACTAGGTACCTTGTGGTCCTAGGCTGAGCTGTGGAGGCTCTTGGAGCAGCAGGGGTGCCTAAAGGTACCGATTCATGGCCCTCCGGCGTGTGGGCACCCCTGGCTTCGTACTAACCCTTGCCCCGTTGTCACCCGGAGTGACTGCCTGTGGCTAAATCTGAGGCGGGCTGACAGGGTGGGGGCTTGGAACGTCCACTCTTTGCGACAGGATAATCGGTTCCCACTGCTATCGAGGGAACTGAAGCAGGTGAGAGTTGAGGTATCTGCTCTCTCGGAGGTGAGAAGGACTGGTAGCGGCACGATCAGTGTGGTTGGCTACCCCTATTACTAGCCGGGCCACAGCGATAGTCATCATCTCCAGCAGACATATATACATATATATGCTCAAACATGTCCCTCTCTCTATATATATGCTGTGTAAAACCTCGCTATCATTACTCATGTATGAGTAGATAGGTAATGTCTATGGAAGCTAGTTAGATCCTAGTTGCACACTCCTTTAAATGGGTCGTGTGGCATGGTTGGATTAGTACTGGCCCTCCGGCTCTCATACCCGGAGTGACCTAGGTTCGAGGCTAGGTCAGGGAGGATTGTTATACATCTATATCAATGCGGTATTGCATTATTCCATCTTTCATATTTATACATATAAATAGACACACACACGCACACACACACACACACACACACACATATAAAAATCTCAGCATATATATACACACATATATAGAGAGAGAGGGACATGTTTGAGCATATATATGTATAGACACACACACACACATATATATGTATATATATATTTATGAATACTTATATATACACATGTATATATATATATATATATATATATATATATATATATATATATATATATGGTTCATCTCATCGTCAAAAGTATTATCTAGATACCAGCGGCAGTAAAACCTGAGGAGAAATTCAGAACTGGTGTTCCTCAGACAGTTTGTCATTCTCTTTAACTTCATTTTGGCAACTCCTGTGGTACTGCTGGAACCAAGCTACGCGGGACCTTGCCATTGCCTTGCATTACGTCGATGATGTGAAGTGGGGGCACCTCCTGCATGGCATTAGCTTGTCCTCTATATTAGCTTTGTCTTGGCCCGCACCCTGATGAGGATACTCTACCGCCGGTGCAAAGTGACGGCACAGGTTGTTCCATCCCAACTAAATGAATCATGACTCTTTAAGGGGTGCTTTTGAAAGGTTAAGGTATTACTGTAATATTTGAAAATGTACCGTTCATTGTAGTTTTGTTTTGTGAAATGTGGTTAAACAAATGGCTCCATCAAGAAGTAAATGTATATATATATATATATATACACACATATACATATATATATATACACACATACGACTATACTATACGGTATATATATAAGTGTGTGTGTGTGTGTGTGTGTGTGTGTGTGTGTTATAGTTAAGTTGTGAAATCAAGGATTTCATGAAATCCCTAAAATATTCAGTAAATTCATGAAATCACTGTTTCACTTGGGGATTTCATGAATTTACTGAAAATATCCAGGAAATTTACGAAATCCCTGAAATAATATCCTTGCTTTTACACTATCTAACTGGATGGCTTCAGTAAGACTATGAAATCAGAAAATATATTTTGATGAATTTTTTTTTTTTTTAATTCATGCCCATGAGTTGCTTTATATAGGTATTGCATCCCTACCTAGTTGGGTTATTACATAAGTTTAAGTGGATGGTAAAACACTCTACCGTGTTGATACTATGGTAGGAAAACCCACAATGCAAAACTAGATTAAAACTGCTTAGTGGTATGTCCATACATCTCTACTCATACCATCCTCTCCATATAAAGAGAGGTGTTGCCACTTCGCTATTTCTCCGCACCTGTGACCCCCAGTACCTGGTTATAGAGATCGACTTCCTGTGTCTTTCGTTCTCCAAACTGGGCTACCCTTGTCATGTTCTCGACGTCGCGTTATCCAGGGCAGCGGCGCGAACTGTCTTTCCTTCCGCTGATGTTCACGCCCACAGACTAGTGGAACCCTCCTTAATAAAGCTGCTGCCTAATTTCAACAGCGGCTATTCTCCTGCCGATAGACTCCTCGCTTCCCACATCCTCCACCCTCTCCCTTATGCCGGCTACCCTGCGCTTAGTCCGTTCAATCCTCCAACCTGATTTGACCTCCCTTCGCTTCTGTTCGTCTGTCCTCACCTGCCCCGTGTCACCGCGTTGCCTTTCCTCTCTCTTTTATACATCCTCCTCTCCCTTTCCCCTTTCCCTTTCCTCTTAGCTTCCGGGCAAGTACAGTGGTAACGTGCCGGCCTCTCATCCGAGGGGTCGGCGGTTCGCGCCCCGCCAGGCGCGAGAAGTTGCAATTGTCGCCTGGAGGTTACTGCTGTGGCTGGGCACCACGGCGGGTAAGGACAAAAGCCGAGTCAGCACCAGCTGACACACGTTAGCGAGTCGACATAGTCGACACAGGCCGGGCTCCTCTCATGGGCATAGCACGGGCGAAGCTCAGCTTCGCATATCGGACTTATCCTTATCCTTTCCTCTTCAGACCTGTGAATTGCTTTTAAACCTCCCTTTAATTTTCGCGCTGTCCAAGATGGCTTCTAACAGTATTGAAGAGAGATTCAAGAGTGAGCTGTTCAAATGTTAAGAAGAAAGCAAGAAATATCTTATCCCAAAGGCTGAGTACTACAAAAGGATAGACAGCATTAAATCTTCATCAGCAAATAGTCATATGAAGAGAAGTGACTAATGTTAATTATTGGTGTTACTTTTATGGTTACTGTCAGATAACAGAGAAAGTTTCTCTGACGGAGCACCAATTCCAAACCTAGAGGTAATGTCAGCAAGAAATCCCACGTGTGACACCTATGTAGCATTTGGTATGAAATTCTGTTTGATGACTATGACCAGTATATCTTGTAGTCTCAGTTTCTCCATGGTCTGGCTGCAGTAGGAGCCAGAACATGGGGTAACAGAGACTACAAGTAATACTGATCAATTTTTCATGAAAATAAATAAGCGCTGTAAGGATTAAAATCATAATTGTTTTAGCTAGCTCACATATTGTTTGACTACTTCATGCAGACTGACAGATATGTTTTGTAAGCATGTCATATGACATGATCAATCTATGGTTCGTATTTCTTTGTAGTAACTGCTGCCCTAAACTCTAGTCACTGACTTGAACATTTATGGAGCAAATAAGAATAATATTTGCTCTAAAATAGTTTAACTGAATTAATGCATTCTATTTCTTTACACATATGAAGTCCTCCAGTGTGGTGACGTGGAAAAGCTTAAAACAAACGGACAAATGCAGATGAGCCACCCCTGTATTATGTAACTATTGAGAGACTTTTGACATCATCAAACGTGGTCATATTGCAACAGGACATGGTGGGCGTGATCGCATGATTAAGGAGTTACAACGAAAATATGGCATCAGCTCTTCAAATCGCTGTGTGAGGAATGTCAGAAGAAAAGGAAAAGACCAATGACCAAGGGTGTTGTGGTGCGTCCTATCCTCAGCAAGGAATTTGCATCTAGGGGCCAGGTTGATTTGATTGACATGCAATCAATGCCACACTCTAACTTTAAATGGATCATGGTGTACCAAGACCATCTCACCAAATTCTACATTCTTCGATCTCTTCAAACCAAACGTACTGCAGAGGTTGCCTTCCAGCTTGTAAATATCTTCCTTCTCATGGGTGTCCCTGCTGTTCTTAAAGGTAATAATGGCTCAGAGTTCACATCCAGGGTAATTACTGAGCTAAAAGAAATGTGGCCAAGTCTCACCATGGTTCATGGGAATCCCGGACATCCACAAAGTCAAGGTTCTGTGGAACGTGCGAATGGTGACATTAAGGATGCTGCTCATCATTCAGGGATAAAATGCTCTCCATACTCTGCTATGCTTGGTTGTGAAGCCAGAGTTGGCCTGACTTCTTCACCTCTACCCACAGAAGTTGTCTCATGGTTGGAGAGTGAAGATGATCTCATAGTATCTATGTCAGGAGGTGATATAGCAACAACAGGTTCTGCTGCAAATTCTACTGGTTCAGTGACCACTAGCGAAACGACTACAAGTGACAATAATGATTTATTGACCACTGAAGTGACTGAGGCACTTTCTGTTGATGCCATTGTTCAAGCTCCTCAGATACTTCAGGATCACCAAGACCAAATTCAGAAACGTGGAGTGGAGGCATACAGAGGGCAGGTATCCCGAGCTGAGCGAATAGTCAAATGTAGTCACTTAGACTTTAAGGTTGGTGAACCTGGTGACAATGTTGCTGTCCCAATTCCAGCTGTGGATCGTGGTAGAGGAGATCCACGGAATATCCTGAGTATTATTGTCAGCAGAGATTTGGACAATGACCAGTATTAGATCGCTGTGAAGTCGGGTGTTCCAAAGGGTCAGTATTCTAGAAACCAGTTTAACCTCTGCCCCCAGCGTTTGCTGACAGAAGATGACGTAAATCAGGATACTGCAGTGTCACTCCGAGAAGCTGTTACTGCACAATCTGCATGTGGTGATCAGGGATTCACTAGATGCAACTATAGTGGTCTGAAGAAATGTTCAACTAAAAGCTAAAGTGAAATGTGACTCTTGGTGCCATGGAAGTGTCAACTGTGCTAATAAATGCTGATTGGTGAATAACCGTCAGGTATCCAGATAGCAATGTAATAAATAGTTATGATATAGCAATATATGTATGCTCTTATAAATTAACAAATGTATAAAATTAATGTTATAGATACCTGTTGTCATGTTATTATTAGGAACTAAAATAATGGATTTTTCAAATAGTTTTAATCCGAAAGACGCTCCTTGTGACAGCAGTTCTATTAATGTTATTTAGGACATTATTGAAGTTCATAATTCTAACCCTTGCTCATCCACACATCATCCACACATGTGAAAAACGATCGCAACAGTAATTTCATGAAATCCCTGACCTCCCAATTCAGGGATTTCGTGAATTTCCTGGACATTTCAGTAAATACATGAAATCCCCAAGTGAAACAGTGATTTCATGAATTTATTGATATCCCTAATTTCACAACTTTACTGTAACATATATACTATATGTTTAAGTAACAATCGCAGCCCCTTTAGGATAACAAAAATACAACTGATGATAATAATCATGAACATGCTATTTCAAAAATACTTTTTGAAATAGCAACTAAGACGAAGCTACGGATATACAGAGCAATAAATCAACCACAAATGATCAACAACAAAATCACAGCTTTACTTTAACGAGTAAATTCTAGAGAAATATTTGATGGGCGATCGCATCCTTGGCCGTTACAGTCACTAACTGAAATAGACGATAATACAAATAATTTCATGTTGGGGAAATCGGAGTTGAATAATGATAAAACAAAAAAACTTTTATTGATGAAAAATCGTTTCACATATTTTTTTTTCTCCAAATTTGCGCCAAAGCTAGTGAAAACTGTTTTTAAAATATATGTTTCTTTAAGAAAAAATAGTCTATAAAATAATAGCAAGTAATACTAATATACCGAGACACGTCTTTGTTGGCTACGCTATCAGTCGAAACGTTAATCGAAACGTTTGTAAAGGCCGGTGAAACTGAAGATTTGAATGAAACGTTTAGTAAACCATCTTCTCGAATTCGCAACAACAACAGCTGGTATTCGTAGATTTTGGAATAGATTATTTTCAGAGTCAGTAACAGCTAATATGTTTTTCGTAAGTAAATAACTCTTGATTTCCTATCTTCTCCGTCTTTTTTACCTGTGGTTTGACTTGCGCGGACATCTTTGGGGGAAGAGTTCTTTATGTTTTTAATATGACTCATTACATAATACTACTAATATTCTAACAACAACAATAATAACAACAACAATAATGATAATAAAAATAATTATAATATCAATAGTATTAATGATAATAATAATAATTGTAGTGGATAATCAAAACTCCGTAGAGTTTGAGATGTTAGTTTGGTAGCGTGTTACCCAACTACAGGTAACCTCCAATGGGTTTGGTGTTTTTTGGGTGATTACTCTCAGGTGATTTGAAAGTGATCCCGTAGTTACAATAAAATAAGAAAATAATAACATCACTGTCTGACTAAAAAGGCAACATAAAAAGAGCATCCATATTATACATTTATTACGCACAAGTCTTTCTGAACACAACCAATATACACGACAACACACCATACACTTACTTGATATACAGAGGCAACCCGCCACTGCTCGAGAAACATCAGCCAGCTAAAAATCCAACGATCTGTCACCACACAAAAGCCTCTTTCCTCTCTGACCGACCTGGCTTGACCTTTTATACTGGGGGCTTCCCGCGCTTGGTGAGGTTGTACCCATAATGCATTAAGTTTAATTTATTAAATAGTGTATTGCGAGTTAAAAATAAGTTTTAAAATAAATAAAATAAAATTAATAGTAAAACTGTACAAATATGGGCACGTAAAATAAATAAATGACAGGAAAGTATGAAAACGTGAAAGAAGGGATCCGTGAGAGAAAACGAGAAAACACGAAGGTGAATTAGTCGAAGGCAAAAAGGCAAGAATAAGACAAGGTAAGTATGGAACATAAGGTAAGTAGTAAACAAGTAGTGTTACTTATAGTAGAAGTAGTGTATATATAGATCACGGACCAATGAGAAAAGTAAGTCAAAGGGGTATACAAACACAGGTTTATTCTTATAAAAAAACAACATATAAACACAGGAAAACAGGAAAACCACTTCATAGTGCAGGGCAGAGGAGTCAGTAGATTTTCTATAGAGATTCGTAATCGTCAGGGGAACAGGCGGCCCGGAAGCCTGCGGGAGGACCCGCCTGAAGCCAGGGAAATTCACTACAATAATAATAATACTAATAATAATAATAATAATAATAAGAATAATAATGTTGATAATAACAATAATAATAATACTGATGGCATTGAAAATAATAATAGCAAATAATAATAACAATGGCAATAATAATAATAATAATAATAATAATGATGATAATCATAACAACAACAACAACAATAATCATTACCATCATCATCATCATTATTTAACCTGTATATTCTTCCACAATATAGGCCGCTTTTGCACGATCAGAATATAGACTAAATACTAACATTAACTAAGTCACGTATCAGCCTCAGATCAGTTATCATGTTATCATTTTCGTGTGTATGCAAAAG
>NC_061840.1:20356103-20363603 GCF_019202785.1 Penaeus chinensis
TTGCATCTTTGTCTGCTCCACCCTATTCTTGGGAATCTACAGCAGTATACATTTTTTTTTTTTTTTTTTTTTTGATACATTGATATTTTTTCTACACCATCACACACTACTTTGATTTTCTACATATTACAAAATCACAACTAATATGATAGAATAATGATAAAGAACAAAACAATAAAATAAAATAATAAAATAACAAAATAATGAAATAAGATAATAAAATAATAAAATAAAATAATATAAAATGCAAACTTAGATTCTTTAAGCACCATTACAGCTAAGACTTGTATGAAAATGAGTAAAATAATGACATCTAGTGATCAACCCCCAAAACAGCAGTTCTTTCGGACTTTTAAATAGGAAGATATCGCCATTACTGCTCTGTACAAATTATATCTACATTATGGTTTGCCTTTACTGTTCTGTATTAAATTCCACATGCTTTGTAAATATTTTCATGCTTGTTCATCATCTTTTTTGTTTGCCACAGGATGGTTGGATAACACCACGCCTTAAGTGTAGCTCCGCCCCCTCGATTCCTGTCGTAAAAAAGCTGTGACAGTGGAAACGAGGGCTATAGATATTGGTCTTTTTTGTATGACAATGCTGTAGTATGTAAGAGGATGGACACGCTCTGAGTAGTGTAGGTAAAACCACAATTTATAACCATCAGTCTGGTTCCTATAATAGAATATGAGACACAACAAAGGAATGGGTGTTTGGTGTGTACATAACTGTCCTATTTTTTCCTATCTTGTGGAATGATACCTGTTTTGGTATTTGTGTGCATACATAGGTATTTAGATATAAATTGTCATGGGACTATTCGTTCTAAATTTTGAAGAGACTTCATGATGGACCTGTTGCTTAATTCTTGAAACGTCTAATACGAGAGGTGAGTTACCTGTAGGACCCATAAATATAGAGATCGAAATGTATGATGAACTGTTAAGTCAAATTAATGGAATAAAAGTACTTTTACAGGATTTGCAGGCAAGAAATACGGAATTAGAGAGCAATTTAAACAGTACTAATGAAGGTTCTTCCTGGGAAAATATTGAGTGTAATTCTAAAAAAATAGTCAACAATCAGTTTTAAGTGGAAGTTGGATCAGCAGTGTAGAGATGTAACTAGACCTCAAAGTATCTCTGCCTATATTCGCACAGCAAAGGCTTTCTATAGAGGTGAAGGAGATTTAATTATAAATAGCCCATTATTTCGTAAAACTACAGATTGGGTGAGAGTTTGAGGCTAAACTTGGAGCTAAGTTTCGGGGAACATGTTCTTCCACTATTTTTTTTTGAATTTGAAGACAGATAGCTGCTTGTCGGAAATAGTGGAAGCTGCTCAAAGGATTTGGAACCTCCACGTGGGAGTGCAGGTGAAGTTATTGTCAGCATCTCAGGGAGAGAGAACAGCAGAATCAGAATTTCTTCGGAGAGGTGATCTTCCGAAACAGGTAGCCACAAGAAAGATTTCTGCTCCTACCATAGGCCAAATACACACAATACCGAGGAATGTCGCGGCCGTAATCAAAGACGTTTCCTGTGTCAGAAGGAAGAGCACTTCGCCTATAATTGCCCCCTCTCTCGGCCCGAAAACTGTGCACCTTCTGGGCACAGTGGTGTCTTTGTGCCCGGAAGGTGTGACCAACCTGCATTCCCTGAGGTGTGTATCTCTGGAACAGTGAACACCATATTAGTGCCTCGAACAGTGGTGACCCTTAAACAGGGCAAGTTAAAATTATGGGTAGTAAATGATGGCCTTAAGACAGTGATACTGAGAAAAGGAATGATTTTTTGCAAGGGTAGAACCAGTAGATCAAATATATCACCTTGACCACCATGCAGGTAATTGACATGCTAAACACTACCCAGGTAAATAAAAAGGTAACGTCTAGGTCATAAGTGACCTGAAGGAACCGCTTTAGAATGACCCTTCGGATGTCAGTGGTGAAGAGGCGCTGCTCTGGGAGGACGCTAGCTCATGGGCACTCGGCGCTGCGGTAATTGTTGGTGGCCATACTGTGGAGGATGCCAGCTAGCTCTGCAAGGATACTCCGGTCACATCAACAAGGCAGAGCTGGGATGAACCTCGCATTGGCACAGATAATGAAGAAGGTGGAACTGGTGACAGACTCCTCTTCAGTGTATTGTTGGATTTCAGATGGACTGTCGGGAAAAGTATGTTCATCATGAGACGCAAGGGGATAGTGCTGTCAGTGGTTAAGGAGTATGGACCATCACTCGTGCCCTTGAGGAGCAACAAAGCCGACAGTCTCACAGCATTGGTTGAAAGTCCCTTACACCAGCCCTATAGTCATACTACCTATGTGTGCGTCCAATGTTACTGTAACCTGTGACAAGATAAAGGAGATCCATCACAGTGAGCGGCAGCCTGGAGTGATTGATTAATTTATTATTTAAAAGGTCATTACTGGCGGACACCTTGTTAGACTGAAATACTAAAATATTTAAAACGTTATAAATCTATCAATAAATGTCATAAATAACAATAAATGTTATACTAAAGATCGAAGCACAAATATTATGCTCTATATGTCTAAAAACTATTGCATAAACAATATGCATAACTAAATTTTATTGAAAATATTAGTTTCCCTAAGGAAACTAATAAGACCTATGTCACAGTCCTCCCCAATACGTTTTTCAAATACCTTCCTCTTTGGTCTGAGAATATTGCACATCTTTCCATTACATGTGCGACCGTTAATGGCTCTTGGCATTCCTCACAGCGTGCTTCACTTTTAGCTATCATCGGCCCATGTGTCAGTCTTGTGTGCCCGATTCTCAGCCTTGTTATTACAACTACTTATCTGTTGGGATGGATGCTGGTCACCCAACTGCCAAGGTCATCTCTAATCTCTCGCAGTTTATTTCTAGAGGTATGCCTCCATTGGTCCCTCCATTTATCACAAAGAGAACTCCTGATGCTGGGTTTCGAGCATCACAGGGCTGAGTGGCAGCTGCCTTGGCCTTCTGATCAGCTCGCTCATTCCCACTGATACCAACATGTGCTGGCACCCAACACAGAGTTATCTTTTTACATGCTGACATCAGTGCAAGCCAATCTTGAATCTCCCTCACCACTGGATGTGATGAGTTTAAGTTCTTGATTGCTTGCAAGGCACTACGAGAGTCACAATATATTACAACGGAATGGTTTGTAAGATCTCTAGTCATCTTGACTGCTGCAAGGATGGCATGTAACTCGAGAAAGACTGCCAGATGCAGTCTTCCTTCTGCTCACTGCTGCAAAACTCAAACTATTTTCAGATTTCGAACCATCTGTATATATTGCATATGATCCTTGGAAGTGTGTTGAAGAAATATCTCTCTGACTTCTGCTTCGGATCTCTCCCCTTTCCCGATTCCAACCAAATCCAGCTCGACTTGATTAGTCCAAGGGGGGACTTGAGAAGTTCCAACAACCAGAACCTTTGTGAGATTTAAATTAAGATCTTCCAAAAAGATTCCTCATTCACCTACCATAGGATCGGCTATCCTCAAGGAGGTTGAAAACCAATCTGGATGTAGGAGATCCCGGAATCCTTTGTAGTCTCGTATAGTAAATCAGGTTTATGTAGTCCCGGTGTAATGAAAGAGGTGGTTCTCTACTCTCAGCATACAGGGACTCCGCAGGTGAAGACCTGAAAGCCCCTATACAGATTCTCAGAGCTTCATTATGAACCGAGTCCAACAGAGTCCAACATCCGGAGAACAGTGGGAGTTGCAGATGAATAAGCCTCACATCAATAGACAAGTTTACTAAGAATAAGTGCTCGGTAAAGCCTCAGAAGTGTTGTGCGGTCTGCACCCCAAGATAGGTGTGAAAGAACCCGCAAAATACTAAGCGCTTTTGTAGTTTTCACCTTTAATTGTTTAATGTTAGGCACCCATGTAAGCCTTTGAGCCAAAAAATAGACCCAAGTACTTTACCTCTTGGACAAAATGCAGTGGGTATGCTCCTAAATAAAGGGAAGGATGGAACTCTCCTCGTTTGTGGAAATGCATAGCCATGGTCTTGCTTGGAGAAAATTTGAACCCATGGTATGTTGCCCATTGCACAACCTGATTTATTGCAGTCTGCATGTGTCCTTGCACATCCTGTAAACTTCCTCCTGAGCAGTGCAGTGTAAAGTCATCCACACACAGACTACATGAGACAGCACTTGGAACGACCTTTACAATGTCATTTATAGCAATGGCAAACAGGGTCACACTTAAGACACTCCCTTGTGGGACCCCTTCCAGCTGATCTTCCAGGTTAGAGAAGCTGTTTCCCACCCTCACTCTAAACTTCCTGTTAGCAAGGAAGCTTTGTATGAGGTAGGCAATGCTCCTCATAAACCAATGTCATACAGCTTCATGAGTATGCCATGTTTCCAAGTGGTATCATAAGCCTTTTCAAGGTCAAAGAAGACTGCTAACATATGATGTCGCTGTGTGAAGGAATTCTGTATTGCAGTTTCCATCCTTACAAGTGCATCTGTGGTCAATCTCGGTTTTCTAAACCCATATTGATATGGGGTCAGCACGTTTTCCTTTTCTAGCAGCCATGTCAACCTGAAGTTTACCATTTTCTCCATCAACTTGCAGAGGCAGCTGGTGAGAGAAATTGGTCTATAATTCCCTGGTATAGAAGCATCCTTGCCAGGTTTAGGGACAGGAAAGATTATAGCTTCTTTCCATGTGGATGTGCCCTCCCTATAGATCCTATTAAATAGATCCAACAGGAACTTTTGGGAACTCTCCGGGAAGTGAGATATCATTTGGTATGGAATATCATCACTTCCTGGGGCAGTCTTACGACAGAGTCCATCTCCTTGCGCAAAAATAGCAAGTTATATGGAAGTTCTGCTGCAGTGCTACTGAAGAACGACACTGGGTGTCGTTCCTGTTCATCCCGAAGAGTGGAGAATCGGGCAGTGTAAGATGCTACAGACGAGATCTCTGCCATGGATTTTGCCAGCTCGTTCACATCTGTTTTGTCTGTCAGGATTATACCATCTATTTTCAGAGCAGGTGGTGATATGGATGTGCTTATTCCAGTGATCTTACACACCTTATCCCATACCCATGCTAAGGGGGTCCCAGAGTTAATTAAGGAGACATACTGCCTCCACGATGTCCACCTAGCCTCCTCTAGCACTTGCCTGGCCTTGGCTTGGGTCTTTTTGTATTGGAACAAGGTTACATCGCTTGGGCGTCGTTTCAACTGCCTTAATGGAGCTTTTCTTGCTCTGACAGCTTGTTGGCATTCATCAGACTACCATGGTACCGGAGGTCGACGATACTGCCCACTACTTCTGGGAATTGATGCTTCTGGTGCAAGGTAAATTCGTGATATGAAGTGATTAACAGCATCTTGAACACTGGAATTCATTCACACATCCCTGCAATACTGCAGTTGATCTAAAAAGATTCCAGTCTGCATGTTCAAGTCGCCATCTCTGCACTCCATTGGCTGGAATACCATTCACCTTCACTTCCATGTAAGTCTTCCATGACCTGCCAAGTGAAATTCAACAGTGAATCAGGTGAACCAATTGACAGGTCAATATTGGAGATTGTCCCAACTTGAATTTGGAAATGTGTGAGTGCGTCACTGTTCACTAAAACTGCATCTACTCTTGAGAACAAGGACTCCAAGGCCCTTCCTCGAGTGTTGCACAAAGTATCTCCCCAGAGGTGTTGCCGACCATTGAAGTCTCCCAAGAGTAGAAATGGATGAAGCAACTGCCCAAATCAATCTCCAAAATCATCTATGATGAGATTATGTGGAGGGAGGTAGATGGATGCAACAGTGTAAGGTCGTGATAAGCCTATTCTCACAGCCTTCACTTGCAGTGTCGTCTGCAGGTGGATGGCCTACAAGGGAATATCCTGACGTACCATCACTGCTACTCCTCCATGAGGTCCATTATCAAAGGTCTCATAATGGGCTTGAACTCGGAATCCTCTCAGGGAAATTGGACGATTTTCCCTGATCATAATCTCTTGTAGGCATACACAAACTGGATTACATGAAGCTATCAGATGTTGCAGTTCTTCCCATTTTGCATGAATTCCCTGACAATTCCATTGGATTAGGGTATCCAGTTCTTCAGGTTGACAAAGTGCTTCATAAGGTGTTTGGCAGCACCTGTGGTTAAGGCCCGCCCCACACCTTTAGACTGTCCCTTTCCAGCATCTTGGGAGCACCTTGTGATGGGTTGTTTAACTGTGGAACTAGTTTCCACAGACTTCCTTTGGACAGGCTCAGAATTTCTTTGCTTGGACAAATGCTCCTGAGCCTTCGGTTCAGGAGCATTCTGTCTAGCAGCGGAGGCCCCTGTGGATGTGGTGGCCTCTGGAACCCTGCCTGGTGGCTCCAAAGACCCGACTCTATAAGGAGTCTTTTGAACAGGCTCAGGATTTCACTGCCTGAGCAAAGGGCGTACCTGAGCTTTTACTTCAGGGGGATTCTGCCTTGCAGCAGAGGCCCCTGCAGATGTGGTGGCAGCTGAAGCTGTCACTGTTGAAGCCTCTGGAGCCTTAACTGATGGCTCCAAAGACCTTACTTTGGGAGGAGGAGTCTCCTCAATAGACCCTTCACTCCTACTCCGTTTCTGGTGGAACAACTCACCAGAGGCAGTTTCAGCATTTGCGGACTTAGGTTTAAAGGTAGTGGCAGAGTGTGTGGTGTTAGAAAAAATGGAGGGTAAGGGATGACGGGAAGGAGGATAGGCTAGAACTGAGGCAAAGGACTAACCTGGCTGTGCAAACAGCACACGGGTATGTCATTTTACTTCTGAAAAACTAACTTTCTCCTTGCTCCTTATTACCAATACTTCTATCTCAATTTTGTACCTTTTACATTGCTTAGAAGAAGCTTCATGATCTTCTTTGCAGTGGTAACAGCATATTGGACCTGGACAGTTGTCATCTCCTTGATGACCTGTTGTACCACACTTCACACACACTCTTGGTTGTCCATTTTCCTTAAAATAGCAAGTGTTGGCTCCATGCCCATAACCCTGGCAGTGGAAGCACCGCATAGGGTTGGGCACATATGGCTTTACCTTGTGGTGGTAACTTTCTTCTTAAAACGTTTTACTGCCACTACATTTAAATTCTTTGGTTCTTCTAACAGTTTCTCCTCAGAATACCTCATCAGGTCTCAGGAAAAGACAATTCCCTTACACTGATTGAGGGTTTTGTGAGTAGAACATGAGACTTGAGCCCCAGGAATGTCGCATATTGCACGCAGACGGTCACTCTCGTCTGGTGACGAAACCTCAACTATCAGGCTACCATCTCGCTGTGAGGTGATGCGAGGATCACGTTGACATACCTCAACTATCTTCCGATGTACTTCAAAAGTATCAAGATCCATGATAGATATACCATCAATGGTCTTCACTACTAGGTATTTACTATATAATACACTTTCATATTTACCAGGTAAGATTTCCTTAATGGATTGAGGAGGACTTTT
>NC_061840.1:20368603-20371103 GCF_019202785.1 Penaeus chinensis
CTTAGCGCCTTCCTCCCCGCATTTTTCTTGTTTTTTTTTTGTATGCTTTCAGCTGTAAACTACAAGATTGAACACTAAGTTGTATTTAAAAAATGAAATCTAAATTAGTTAACCAATTTATATAGTAATTTTAAACATGTCAGCAGTAAGGAAGGATAAATTAACATCTGACCATAATTCATAATAACACAGTTAAATGTCTGCACAATAGCTGTGAAGTCGTACATTATAAATTATCATAAGTTATGAACGGGTTGGATGTGCTCGGTGTTAGGACATTAACTTCTTAACACCAGGCAAGGTAACTGTAGAGATAACCCAGTCTACTAAATATGATATTGGTGAGGCAATAATGTACGTCTTAACAGTTAGATATTTTTTTTTTGTAACGAAATATTTTCATATCGATTTTAAGCTTTGGCCTCAGCTCAATGTCATTTTAGAATTATCCCAACTCTTCCTCCTTTTAATCAACAAAAGGTACTGAAACCTCTCAGACTGATAAATAGTCTTGTATCAGTTTTATTTTCAATAAACTGCGTACGTGTTCCTTCACTTTGATACCTTTAATATATATTGTCATTCAAATTTCATAAAAAAAAAACATAGTTGTGCCCCCCTACCCCCTTTGCGAACCAGTAAACCGTCATCTGTAACGTGAGCATCGATATAGCCACGTAAATGCACTTTATC
Organism: Penaeus chinensis; assembly: GCF_019202785.1. NCBI lineage: Eukaryota > Metazoa > Arthropoda > Malacostraca > Decapoda > Penaeidae > Penaeus > Penaeus chinensis. Next base: position 20,369,297 of record NC_061840.1, read on the forward strand.
TCAAGACTGTACAGCAATACTGTGAATACATCGATGTTTATTTTATAGATGAAAGCTAATAGTTAACAATTTACCTAACGCAAATGGTCTGAGGACACCCTTGGATACACATACCCTGATATGCATTATACTGGTTTACATCATCGTTTTTTCTTATTCTGTTATGCATTATACTGGTTTACATCAACCGTTTTTTTATTCTTTTATTTTTTTTATTATTTTGTTTTTACGACGAGGAACCCAGCACATAGCTATTGTAGCACATATGTAATAGAAATGAAAAACACCCTAAATAGTGGATGAAAAAATATATGTGTACAAACATTTCGCATAAACTAATTTGAATGTATTCCTTCGAATATACTAGTATTACACGAATATTAAGTTTCAGGAGAGATAACCACGAACAACTGATATTTTGAATGAAAGATCTCGGATATGGAACGTCCAACAAACGCACGAATTCCAAAATAGAAAAGAAAAGAAAACAAACGGACATATCTTGAAACCAGTCCTTATACATGTATTGCTGAAACACTGAGGTCGTAATTTTTGACTTGTGAAGATAAAACTAATCATATGCTATTTACTAAGCCAGTATCCAGCAGGAAAATGGACAAAAAGTGCAAGTTTTCCTTTTTATTATGATAATGGAAATAGACTATTTTAGAAATCTGTAACATAAAGACAAGCTTGTTATTGAAGAAATAGAAACAAACCAATTTCATCCTTGTCTGTGAGATTTCAGCAATGCGACATATCACATGCATTCAACATATGAGCGGTTCAGTGGCAGTGAGCTCAATGACACCGTGATATCACAGGCGCGAATTACATTCTCATTTCTGTGCTACGTGATGAAACAGATGACTTCAGCACGTGACTCCACTCACGTATTCAAGCGGTTCTCTCACTGCGGGGAACAGCTCCGAATCTCCTGTTTTTCTCTGTTGTTTTTTGTTTTGTTTTTTGTTTGTTTTTTTGACTGTTTACCAGATGCCTTCTTGCTTTCTTCACTCCGTCCTTCTTGAATTTCAAAAAACCGTGTCTCTTCTGGCATCCTCTTTGGCTTAAGGAACACTTAGGAAACTATAGACCGTACATGAAAAAAAACGAGCTCCTCGAATTCCTTGCTTTGATTTCGTGCAGCAGTCCACTTTTTGGAAAAAAAGAAAAAGAAAAAAAAAAAGAAAAAGAAAAGTATTTTATACAGGTCAAAGGGACAAAGACCATGTGTTAAAATAACACCTTGTACGTTTCAACAACAAACAAAAAAAAAATCCCTTCCTAATTTGGGATTCCTCAGCATGCCGCCCCCCCCTCTCCCCCTCCTCTACCCTGGATAAGGATAGAGTTCAGGGAATGACACTCGTTACGATAGGAAAATTAGCATAACCTGACATTTTCGCCTGATTGTGTGCATGGTAACCATTCGCCTCAAAGTAAGAGGGGCAGAAGCACCAATAGGTACAGAAGATAATATCACAGTTATGATTTCGCCCATATGTATATAGGCATATATGTGTGCGTGTGTGTGTGTGCGTGCATTTTATATGTGAATGAATAGATAAAAAATGAATAAATAAGGAAACAAATATATATACATATATATGAATATATATATACATATATATAAATATATATATACATATATATACATATATACGTTTGTATATATGTGTACATATATATATGTATATACACATATATACATACATATATATATATTTATATGTATATATATGTATATAATATGCCAGTTATGATTACGCCCATATGTATATATGCATATATGTGTGCGTGTGTG
>NC_061840.1:20378603-20381103 GCF_019202785.1 Penaeus chinensis
TAGACGTATAGTGAGTATGTCGATGTGTATGGATGTGTATGGATGTGTGTGGATGTATGCAGATGTATGTGGATGTATGTTGACGTATGTTGATGTATGTCGATGTGTGTGGGTACGAGGAGAAGACTTTTTGAAGCAAGTGTTGTATGTTGTGTTTCTCTTCTCTCTCTCTCTCTCTCTCCCACCACACACACTATCCATATCTCTTTGTCTCTGATTCTCTTTATTTCTGCCCCACTCTCTCCCTCTCTTTCTTCTCTCTCTCACTTTTCTCTTTCTCTCTGTCCCTGTCTCTCTCCCTCCCTCCCTTTTCTCTTTTTCTCTCCCTCTCCCTCCCTCCTTCGCCTTTCTCTTTTTCTCTTTTTCTCTTCCCCCCCTTTCTCTCCCTCCCTCCTCCCCCTCCTCTCTCTCGCTCTCTCCCTCCCTCCCCCTAATCTCTCTCCTTCCCTCCCTTTTCTCTCTCTCTCGCTCTCTTTTTATATATATATATACATACATACACGTGTGTGTGTGTTCGCGTGTGTCTTTATTATATATTTTTATCTCTCACACACGCTTCCCCATTCCCTTACCAAGAAGCCCATTACTTCGCTACACGCACAGCTATCTTTCCTGTATCTATATAGTACATTTTACACTCTGGCTTTGCTTGTATTTGTAAGGGGTGTACACACGTGTAATAATGATTTACACACATATTTGTTATAATGAGTTTTTAGGTCAAATCAGAAATGGGAAGGTGTGAACAGGTGTTTTCGTGAGAAGAAAACGTTTACATATATAGTGTTTCTGTGCACCGTGCATGTACAGTCGGTTATGAACGAAAAGTCAACACTAATATTAGTATAGTTCCACGAGGATGATGAGAATTTTAATCATGAAGGTGAATATAACACAGGTAGCACCATTTCAACCTTAAAAAATGAACTGATCTTTTCCAAGAGTTATTGTTATTGTAATAACAATAATAATGACAATAATGATTATGTTAGAGTTATATATGCATATTTTATATATATGTATATTTATACATATATATGTATATATACATATATATAAATATATATATATAAATATATTCATATATACATATATATACACACACTTAGGCACACACTGTATACACACACACACACACTGTTCTGTATATAATATATATATTATATATATATACATATATATGTGTGTGTGTGTGGAGAAACACACTGGAAATTAGGCTATCTGCGAGAAATTTAGCAATTTGCATGAAATTGTTCATTGTGTTAGAAATTGGGGAGTTTGCTAGATATTGGGCTGTTTGCTGGAAATTATGCAGTTTGCTAGAAATTGTGCAGTTTGCTAGAAAGTGTACAGTTTGCTAGAAATTGTGCAGTTTGCTAGAAATTGTGCAGTTTGCTAGAAATTGTGCAGTTTGCTAGAAATTGTGCAGTTTGCTAGAAATTGTGCAGTTTGCTAGAAATTGTGCAGTTTGCTAGAAATTGTGCAGTTTGCTAGAAATTGTGCAGTTTACTAGAAATTGTGCAGTTTGCTAGAAATTTTGCAGTTTGCTAGAAATTGGACTGTTTGCTAAACATTTTGCAATTAGTTTGCTGGAATTTAGGCTGATTGCTAGAAATTGGGCAATTTGCTAGGAGTTGGGCAGTTTGTCAGAATTCTGTGTTGGGTTTAGGTCTGAAAGCTCACTGTATTGCATTCTCTGGAATGCTGTCAACACCCCGCCCCCCCCCCCCCACTCTCTTTAAATGTTTGTGCACACACACATACAGTTGTATGTATATACATATATATTATACATACACACACAAACATATATACATCTATATACACACATATGCATATATAGATAGATACATAAACAAATATATGTATGTATTTATACACATATGTATATATACACATATACATGTGTTTATATGTGTGTGTGTGGGGGGGGGGGGGTGCATACGTGTGCATATATATACATACACATAAAAAATATATAGATATAAAAGGCCAGGATGGCCGAGTGGTTAGAGAATCAGGCTCAAACACAATCTGAATTCCTCTGGGCAAGGAAATTTACCTTGATTGCCTACAGGTAACCCGATCAGGGATACGTGAAGCCACGGTTAGTAGTAGGTGGTGGATGTGGATTTCAAACAAAATCAGAGAGTGTTATCACTGAACCAGGCGATGCTAAGCAGAAGAACCACGTCATGGTCAATGGTCAGGACCACCCGTCTTGAATAGACACTGCTACGGAAGAAAGCAATGGAACCTACTTCAATACCTCTCCCTAGTTTAATCGGTGATCAAGATCTCAAACGAACGCTCGTAAAGGATCTTGCCACTTGGCGACAGCTGCTGGAACATCAGCAACAGAATTGCTGCATTGAGCATGGTCACGAGAGACATAGCTCATTGGTCAACAGAATAAAGGGCCATGGAGACAATGGATGCCATATTGTATTATAATACAATTTGGCTTGATGTGTAGGGTTTTAAGTATAATTACTCATTA
>NC_061840.1:20386103-20393603 GCF_019202785.1 Penaeus chinensis
GTGTGTGTGTGTGTGTGTGTGTGTGTATATATATATTTATATATATATATTTATGTATATATATTTATATATATATACGTGTGTGTGTGTATATATATATATATATATATATATATATATATATATATATACACACACACGTGGGTGTGGGTGTGTATATATATATATATATATATATATATATATATATATATATATGTGTGTGTGTGTGTGTGTGTGTATGTATGTATCTCCTCTGCTAACAAGATTGTCCCCAGAACAGCAATCTCATTGAAAGCGAATCTGACAGAGTCATCGACCGACCCCGCGCAGCCTTCCCTTTTGCTTGCATCTCAAGTCATCTCAAGCCAAATCTTGCCGCAAGTCTATCCTAAAAAGTTATGAATGAGCGCGTATTTCCTTCGCATTATTCAGATTTTAAGGCACTTCTGGTAGTAAAATCTCTGTTGATGAAATATATGTCTTTTTTTTTAAACTTTCTGTTGTTGTTTACTTGGATGATTAAGTTACAGGTAAGATATTTTATGTTAGTTTTGATGTTTTTTAAAAAGTAGTATGAGGTGACCTTGATTTTCTTAATCTCTTTAAAGCTAGATATTTGTTAGTCTTGATTTCTTGAAGTAAGGTATTTGTTAGTCTTAGTTTGTCTTCCTTTCTTCAGTAAGATATTATTGCCCTTGATTATATTTCTTTTTTGCTTAAGGAAAATCTTTTGACTTGATTTTTTTTCTTGAGTAAGATATGTACTGGCCTTGATTTTTTTTTCTTTCTATTTTAAGTAAATTATTGGGTAGCCTTGATTTTCATTCTTTCTTAAGTAAGGTATGTGCTAGCCTTGATCTTTCAAATGAAAAGATATTTGCTAACCTTGACACCTCTCTTTATTTTTTAAGGAAAATGCGTTGCTCCTTTTTACTATTTTCATCTTTGAAAATAGAAACAAGAGGAAAAAGGTCTTGATCCCTTGTTTTGTAACTTTTTTTTTTCTTACGCTGATCATTGCCACTGTCAGCATTGAATTTCTCTGCCTCACCCAAATAAAATTGATAAAATATATGATTATACCATTTTCTTTAGATTTAAGTTATTATATGCTGCTAATTTAACGATATTATCCTACACGATAAAAAGTGGTGCTTCTCTTTTGGTTGAGAATCATTAGTCTACAGGTCATGAAATTCTCTCCCGTGCTTGAGGATTGCTTGAAAATTTGCTTTTGGTTAGACTTGCTTGTTCGAATTAGAATGTATTTAGAAGTTACACCCTGTTTTCTATTTCAAATCTATTCCCTTTTGTTTCCTTTGTGTTTTTTTTTTTTTTTTTATATAACCTTTACACCGTTATCTTTTTCCGTATACTTCCTTCCATGGGCATCTCATCTATTTCTCTCGACATTCGTTATGTCACTTTCACCATATAAGGTCTTGGTGTCTTTTATCATTTAGCTCATTAGCTTCCCTTCATAACCTTTATGTCACATCCATCCCATTAGTTCTGAGGAGCCATTCAATTTGCATACTTCGAGGCGTGTCTAATCTCTTTTTTTTTTCTTCGTCAGGAGCCTCCAGGATGGACATCAGATGCTGCCCGACCTGCGACAGGCATTGGCCCCTCCCCCTCGCCTACGTCATGCAAATGCTGGCACCAGAATGGTCAAAGACAGGAAACAAGACGAGATGCTCCTCTGTATCCAGGGCACTAATTGGCTGATTTTTTATAACCCGTTTGAGAAGCGAGCCAATGACAGAAGCTGATATATGAGTGTCCCTCCTGCCTTCTCCCCCCCCCTTGTCCAAGCCCTCCCCTAGCCCCGTCCCCTTCCCCTCCCCCTCACCCCCGTCTCCCGGCAAGACCTGTCCCCCCGAAAACTGACCGTTAAGGGTGACAGTCGGTCATTACCGCGTGTGAATGGCCATGTCCGACCGTTTTGTGCACTGTTAACCTAATTACGGCGAGGCGGAGGCGAAGGCGATTCAACTCAGGGCTTTGAAGTTGATCTCGGAGTATTGTGACAAGAACCCGATGTTGCTCGACGTCCTCATTTGCCTAATGGTGCAAGATAAAAAAGGGGTGATCTCAGCTCCGAGTCATGTCCGCCAGCTCTTCATCGGCATGGGTTCCAGGCAGAGTACAAAATGGTGCAGTAGACTAGGTGTGTGTAAGTGGGTGATTCTAATAAAACACGTAAATAATAATAATAATAATAAAAAAATCCTTGTTCTTTTTTGTTGTGTTTTTTAACATTTGTCTTTTGTTGCTTTTCTTTTATCGTTTCTTTTGTTTTTACCCTTTTCTTTTGTTTTTACCTTGTCTTTTTTGTTGTTTTTGCTTTCTTTTTCTTTTTTTTACCTCTTCTTTTCTTTCTTTTCAATTTCTCTCTTTGTCACTTATTCATTCCTTCAGCTTTCGTCCAGGATGTAACAGAAGAGGAATTTTATAAATGGTGTTTATGATAATTGAAATATGTATGGATATGTTCACTAATTATGACAATGATAATACTTGTGATTGTGATAAGATGTAGCAGTGGCGAAAGTTTGAAAAGTGTATTCGAAAATGTAGGTATGTGTGTGTGTGTGTGTGTGTGTGTGTGTGTGTGTGTGTGTGTGTGTGTGTGTGTGTGTGTGTGTGTGTGTGTGTTTATATATATATAATGTATATGTATATATACACACACGCGCACTCATATATGCATACATACATACATAAATACATGTATTGTATGTATATATACATATATACTATATGTATGTTTATAGATACTGTATATGTATATATATACTATATATATGTATATAGATATGTATGTATGTGTATATACTATATGTGTATATATACTACACATACACACACACACACACACACACACACACACACACACACACACACACACACACACACACACACACACACACACACACACATACACACATATGTACATATAGATTATATATATATATATATATAATATATATATATATACATTAATATATACATATATATACATACATATATATGTATATACACACATATATATACATACACACGCACACACACATAAACATATATATATGTATGTATATATGTATAATATATATATATATATATATATATGTTTCTTTTGAAATTTACATTATCCAATTATGAATATAGCCAATGTTTCATTCCATAATCATGAATTGACTGCTGTTCTCCAGTTAAACATAATGGGCTTATTTGATTAATCCAGTGGGTTGATCCGGATATTAATCACATCGAAATCATATTGATCAGTTGATTTTATTATCAATTATATCGAGAAAAGTTGATTTTGATCGTGGGTAAATGATATCTTGATTGACCAAAATTGTAATAAATGATAAGACCTTTTATTTAATTTCTGTATTTCTCTTGGTAATTTTTATTTTTGTATTTGTTTTTATTTATTTATTTATTTTATTATGTGTTTTGATTATTCATCTCCTTCGTTTGTTTTTGCTTTTTATTGTTATTTATGTTTATTTTCACCATTCTTGATGTGTGTTTCATTTCTGTTATTCATGTTATTTCATCTTATTCTGTTTTATTACATATTCTTTTAATTTTCATTTCTCTTTGTAATAATAATAATGTTAATCATGATGGTGATAATAATAATAATGATAATAATAGTAATAATAACAACAAATAATGATAATGATTATAATAACATTAAGAATAATAATTATAATTATTATCACCATCATCATCATCATCATCATCATCATTTAAATTATTTAAATTTTTATGTTTTATTTAATAGAAACAATAATAATAATAATACGAAAACATTAACATAAAATGAAAAAAACAAAACGATTTAGAGTAAATAAAATGTACAAGAGCAGGATAAGGCAAAGTCTCGGGCGTTTCATTGTATCACTTTATTTGAGTAAGTTTCCCCAAGATGGCGTGTTGGTGGTGAGCGCCCAGATGCGCGACCCGTTTCATCTGCTCTCCGCTCCCCTCGCCCCCTTCCCTCCTCTTCCTGTCCCCTTTTCTTCTTGCTTCCTCTCTTCCCTCCCTTTGACGTCTCCCCTCTTCCTCTCTTCCTCGCCCCGCCATTCCCTCCGTCCGGGGCGATTCTCTCCTTCTTCTCCTCCTTCTTCCTCCCCGGCGCCGGACCCTCCGCGCGGCGGCCGGGGCACTGGCGGCGAGCCGGGCTGAGCCGCGGGCCCCGGGCGCCGCGCTCCTGAAGGCGGCGCGCCGGAGGGACGCCTGACGCGGCGGGGCTGGGGCGGGGCACCGGGCGGCCGTCGACGCTTCCCGAGGGCAAGCAGGGCTGCCCTTGGCCAACGCTCAGCGGAGGTCCTTCGGGCCTCCGTGTCCGAGCGGCCGAGGGGCGCGAGGGGACCGCAGCAGGAGGACCGCGGGCGCGGGCGGGCGCCACATCCGGGACTCACACAGTAATAAATAGGACTGTACATAAATGCATCAGCAGTGCTGAGTGAGCTGAAACCAAGGCTGCCAGGCGTTGGACTTTCAGGCTGACCTGCGTGTGGGCGTGAGTCAGCCGTGGGCGTGGGCTGGCCGCCGCCCGCCCCCACGCCCGCCGCACCACACCGCCATGCAATAACAAGTAGGTACACGCTCTCGGTGCGAGAATGCCACAAAACTGCAATTTGGCAGAGTTTAGGAATATTAAATAAAAGTATATTTGGTGTGATTCAACACTAAAGAGCATGGGTGCGGGGGCGGCGCGAGCGCGGGCGGGGGCGTGGCCGGGGGCGTGGCACAAGGAGGAGGGGGAGGGTCTCGCCACCGACTGTCTCGCGCGTCACACCAGCTGCGGTTGGTCATTTCTTCCTAACACTACGTACCTACATCACAGCAAACAAGACACTCTACTGCTTAGAGGCTCAGCGGCCTTCCTTCCCTCACGCTGGGAGGTCCTTACAACTACCCTGGACTCCCTCCCTCGCCGGCAGGAGTGCCCGTCGGCGCCCCCTGCCGGACGTCTGCCGCGCCTTTGCCAGTCCAGGAGCCCGCCCGCCCGCCCGCCCGCCGCGGGAGGGGCGCGAGGCTCCTGCAGCGGCACGGTCTGCCTGCTTCCTGGCGCCAGCCTTCTTCGCGCCGCCGATCCGGCAGACACAAAATCTCGCTACCGTGGCTTGAATATGCAATGCGAATGCACGTGAGTCAGTGCTATATAGCATACGTAATTCCTAAAACATAAAAAAACGATTATTGATATTGGCACATTCTTTGCCACCAAATTACAAACAAAGAGAAAAAAAATTATAGAAATGGTTTGGCACTACAGAAAATAATTGAATGAGTACGGAATACTTGGCACTAATATTTGGTAACACTAAGAATAAATAGTATAAAATTATATTCAGCAAAGCTATGAAGGGTGTTGGGCGTGGGGGCGAGTGTGGAGGTCGGGTGCGTGTGGTGGAGGTGGAGGCGGTGGAGGCGGCGGTGGTGGTGGTGCGGGAAAGTCACAAGTGGGTACGAGAAGGCACAAGGAGGTTGTGGAGGCGAGTGCTGCCCGCCTCCGGTCGCTCGCGTCGGCCACCTGCTACACCACACCGACCTAGAGTAAGACACTATCTCAAAGACACTGTTTAACCTTTAACAAGGCACTCGGGTTTCGTTCAGGTCTGAGGCTTCGGTTGCTTGGTATTGAATACCAATAGAATACATAATCATCATCGGCATCACATACATCCAGGAAAATAATAATTAGTTAAGGATAATATTGGTTCGTAGCAAACCAACAGATTAACACAGTTTATAGTCCACAAAGCGTGGAAATCGGCAGGGGCGGCGGTGGGGGGCCAGGCCAGGCGTGCGCTGACCTGGCCCGCCCTGGTGACCCAGGCCTCGCCCTCGGGCTGCTGCCCCGGTCACCGCCCACTGGCCCTTGACTATAAGTCACCGAGTAGAACAACCACAACACCGTATACAACATGGTTTCTCTCCCCCGTTCTCTCTATTGTACACAGGAGTTCCTAAGAGCAATATCTATATTTTTTGTCCTTCAACACAAATTCTTCGCTCGTACAAATTCCTCTGTCTAGCAAAAAACTGGATACAAGGTACAGTAGAAAGTATAACAACTACACCAGTTGGTATGTTACAATGATATGTACGGCTAAAAGATAACATACGCTATAGTACACGGGCGCCGAGCGCCGTACTACTCTCCGTCTCTGCGGCGGGGACTAAAACGTGCCCGCCTGAGGTGTTCTTTCAAGACATAGGTCTTCCAGCGCTACTTTCCAAGGCAGTCTGGAAGAACGCCCTTCTCCCGCCGCCGGCACGCCCAGCTCTCTCTCTCTCGACGACCTGCCGCGTTCCTGCGTCGCCCGCTCGCCCGACGACCGCGGCGGCGGCGACGGGGGCGGCGGCGGCACTCGAGGCTGTGGCGGCGGCGCGGCGGGGCGCATGAGGGGAGCATCTCGCTAGACTACTCCCCGAACCAACTTCATTCGAGGTGGCGGAAGCGATGGGCGGACATCTGGCTGAGGCCCAGCACCGAGTACTGGCACTTGAGGCAGTGGTAGTGCGTCTGCTTCTGGTTGTGGTTGCAGCCCTGGACGCCACACGGCTGCGACGGCGTGAACTTCTCGAAGCCGGCGGCGTTGATGGAGTCGCGCTTCTGGTGCTGCCGCCGATGCGCCACGACCTTGTTGGTGTCTGTGCACACGAAGTCGCACTTGAGGCAGTGGAAGTGCGACGCCTTGTTTTGCTGCTGGCCTGGAGGGGGAGGACGCGCGTTAGAACAGATGCCATTCAGGGGAATAAAGAAACAATTAAACGGATATGAAGACCGATAAGTGGACAATTAATAGATAAACACAGTATATGCTTAAACACGCACCTATCATGGAGGCGTAGACGCAGTCGGGGCGCCCGCACGGCACGTTGGACCGGAACTGGTTGAAGTCCCCGCCCATGAGGGTGTCGAGGCGCTCGTGGCGCGCCGTGTGCTGCACGAACCGCGTCTTGTCGCAGAACGAGTAACCGCAGTCCTTCCGCATGCAGTGGAAGTGGGTCTGGTGCTCCCGGTAGCCGCAGTGCGGGTACTGACAGTCCTCGTTGAACCTGTGGGGGGGGGGGGGGTTGTTAGTCTCTTGCGCAATTGCGGTAATGCAACTTTCTTCATATCAGTCATGTTGTAATATAGTAAATAAATACATATAGACACATAAAGTTACATTTATACACGTTCATTAATTTCCCAGTCTCACCTGAAGCGCACGTAGCCGTCGGGCACAGGCTCGTCCTTGAGGAGGCGCATGGAGTGGTTGGAGCGGATCTTCTTGGCGTCCTGCGAGGCGAAGTCGTCGGCGCCGAGCCGCTTGCCGAGCAGCGCCAGGTGCGGCGACGGCCCCAGCGTGGCGGGCAGCACGGGGTTGTGGTCACCCGATCCCTGCAGGCCCGGCGGCAGCCCTGGGCTCACGCCAGGCATGCCCCCGGGGCCGGGCGAGCCGTGGGGCATCTCGCCGTTGGGTCTGACGCCCGGCAGCATGA
>NC_061840.1:20398603-20448603 GCF_019202785.1 Penaeus chinensis
CGGAGGTGACGGCGGCCACGCCCATGGGCCCGCCCGCGCCCGCAGCCCCCGGCGAGGTGGCCAGGGCGAGGCGGCGGGCGTAGTCGTGCATCCGGAAGTGTTCCAGGCGGCGGAAGGGCTTGTCGCCCGAGCTGAGGACGGCCTCCCCGCACCCCTCCTGCGGCCGCGGCGGATCGGGTTAGTCACAACACGCAAACAACAGCAACAACTACTACTACTATAACAACTACTGAGGAAATAACGACAGTCAGTGGCGTTGCCCAGACATTCTTTCAATTATTACTTTTTATATTCTATTTATCTGTTTATCTATCTAATATTTTTTTTCACAGTGGGACCTGGATCGAATTGCAAAGCAAGTGACTGCCAATATTCCGTCAGTTAGAGCTGTCTTCAGTTATTCTCATGTTCGTTACTCTGTTCCTTACGAAAAAATGCACTTCAAAAAATATACAAATGAAGCTAATAAATAGAAAATAAAATGTTACAACGGAGCAGCTACAGAAAAATAAGATGATCAAAAATAAAACAAGTATATGTTGCAAATAAAAGGTATCACAAGGGTCACAGCACAGAAACCTCCATGCCTGGGGGCGCGCCCGCCGCCAAGGGCCTGAGGGCGCCTCCCAAGGGCGTGCGGAGGCCGCGGCGGCGCCCGTACTCACCCAGTTGCAGTGGAAGTGGTCGGCGTGGTCCTGCACGGGGCAGTCGGGCGGGCACGGGCGCGGGTCCTCGCCCGCGCACACGCGCGTGTAGTGATCGTCCGTGATGGCCGCCTGCTGCTCGTGCACGTGGCCGTGGTCGCGCGCGCCCTCGCGCCCGCGGAAGACCGTCTCGCACTCGTCGCAGTGCCAGTGCTCGGCGCCCGACAGGTCGCAGCCCACGCGGCACGCGTCCTCGCGCCCGTAGCAGCGCACGTAGCGCTCCCACTCGCGGTCGTCGCCGCCGCCCATGCTGAGGCTGAGGTCGACGGGCGAGGCGTTGCCCGAGGACGAGGACGCGGGCGTGGAGGCCGAGCTGGTGGCCGAGGCGCCCGGGAAGAGGCCGTGCGAGGCGGGCGGGGGCCCCACGCCCAGCAGGCGCGCCAGCGGGTGCTGCGACTCCACCAGGCCGGGGGGAGGGAAGCCGCCCATGAGGGCGCCGGGCGGGCGCTGCAGCGAGAGCGGCATGGCGGGCGCGGGCGCGGGCCCCAGCGGCGACGACGAGTCCTCGCTGCGCTGGTCGGCCGAGCACATGGGGCCGAGGGGACCCACCATGGGGTTGACCATGTGTCCGGCCAGACTGCCGAGGGGTCGCAGCGCCTCGTGCAGCAGGGGCGTGAGGGCGGGGTGGCCCTCGGGCATGCCCAGCATCGTCTGCGCCAGCTTGTACTTCCTGTAGGCGCGCTCGTGGTCCTGTCGCTCGTGCTTCCTCTGCAATACAAAGCCTTGGTTATCAGCTGCCGAGTGGTCGCCGCCATCGCAGGCGCATCTAAACGTCAAAAGCCTCTGTCAAACATATTTGCATCACTGGCAGTGTGGCTCCCCGCCTCCGCCTCCGCCTCCGCCACCGACAGCCAGAGAGGCCAGTCCCCGCAGAGCGGAGGAAACGCGACTATGCGAGAGATCTAGGAAACACTAACACCCAATGACAGCCCAGTGGAGAGAGGGAGAGGGAGAGGGAGAGAGAGAGAGAGGGAGAGGGAGAGAGGGAGAGGAAGAAGGGAGAGAGAAAGAGAGGGAGAGGAAGAGGAAGAGGAAGAGGAAGAGGGAGAGGGAGAGGGAGAGGGAGAGGGAGAGGGAGAGGGAGAGGAGAGAGAGAGAGAGAGAGAGAGAGAGAGAGAGAGAGAGAGAGAGAGAGAGAGAGAGAGAGAGAGAGAGAGAGAGAGAAATCTAAATTATAAGCATATATTCTCTTAATCCCAAATAAGCAAAAAAAATTAAATATCCCAAATTCAAAAGCGTCTGTGTCTGTATAAGTCTGGCTGACGTGTTCTCGCATCTTGTAAAAAAAAAAAGAAAAAGGGGAAAAAAAATTACGAAAAGCAATCATAAAAGGCGAATAACAACTACAGCAAACAAATAGAAACACACAAAACAATCAAAAACTTCAAAAAAAGAAAAAAAAAAACAGATAAAACAGCTATAAAAGCAAAACCGAAGCAGTGTCTGACAAGCGTCTGTGTAAGTGTGTGTAACCAACTACTCGGTTGTTGTTACCAGGTGTAAGAGGAGAGTGTTGGTGAGCACCTTGTGGGCGAAGATCTGGCCGGAGGAGTGGAGTACATAGTTGCACTCCGGCCGAATGCAGTGGATGTGGTTGACGACGCGGGAGAATTTGCAACCGTCGTAAGGACACTCCTCCTGTTTCATGAACTTCTTGAAGCCGTCCTTAGTCAGCTGTTCGTCCTTGATGTGGTAAGTCTTGTGCTTCTCTGGAATAGGGGAAGGGGAAGGGGAGGGAAAAGGGGGGAGGGGGCATTTAGTGAGTGAGTTTGTTTTTTTTCGTGGTTGAGAAATTTGTAATTTATTGATGGTGAAGTGAGTAAATCATGGTAATGCAAATTGATCAATGCTGTAGAGAGGATATTACTCTGTTGTTATTTATCAATGGTGAGCCAATTTGAGCATAGTATTCAGAGATTAAGTAGATCTAAATCATTAAAAAAGGACAAAAATGAATCTTTTAACAAATCCACCATGTAAAAAAGGAAGAAGAAAACAACGGCCCTTCCACCGAGACCAAGGACACTTACCCATATCCGCCTTGTTCTTGAACGTGTAGTTGCATCCGGTCCTCATGCAGTGGAAGTGGGTTGTCCTCTGGCCGCTGAAGGAACACCCGGGCTGGTTGCAGTCCTCTGAAGCCCGGAATCTCTGGAAGCCCTCCTGCATGATGGCCGAGTCCTTCCGGTGGTAGTTCGCGTGCATCTGAACGTCCGATGTGCTGATGTACACTTTGTCGCATCCCTCCTGCGTTCGGGGCGGGAGAAGGGGGGGAAGGGGGGAAGGGAAGGCCATTGTAAAGATGCGGTTCTTGACAAGTGATCCTAACAGGTCTAATTCTTGTTCATTCAGAGGTGTTTGTTTTCTTTTTCAAGCGGTCCTAATCAATCTAATTCTTATTCATTCATAGATTTATTTTCAAGAGGTCCTCCTCATAAATCTAACTTTTGTTTATTCATATATCTTTTTGAGTGGTCCTAACATAGCTAATTCTTATCATTCGCAGATTTTTATTTTCAATTTACCTTCTTTCTAACACTTATATCGTCATAACCCGAGTCTTTATCTATCCATATACACTTTCACCCACTTTCCTAATGAATTCCCATATCATTATAAATCCCCGTTCATTACACTCACCTTGAGGCAGTGGTAATGCGTCTGCTTGCGGTTGTGTGAGCAGTTGGAGAAGCGGTCAGAGCAGTCGTCAGAGGGCGAGTACCTCATGAAGCCATGTTGGAGGCTCTCGTCCCGTTTCTTGTGCCACTTGAAGTGCCTGATCATCTCCTCCTTCTTGCTGAACACCTTCGAGTCGCACTCCAGGCAGTGGAAGTGTTCTCTGTAGGGGGAAGGGAGGGCGGTCAGGGGAAGGTTGAGGCTCGGGGTGATGGAGGCGTGACTCCCTTTCTGTGGTCTCTCGTCTTCAGGATTTTAAGTTGTCAGAATTCGACTTTATAGCTATTAGTCATTGGCAAAGCAAATATAAAGGAAAATCAACAGATATTTCACTCAATAATACAATCTGTGCGTGGCATCTGTTTATGGCCATGGCTCGTTAACACACAAATGAAGCCAGGATCGCCACTTCGTAGGATCTGGCTCAGTTCCGCCGCACACTCACCCAGAGGATCCGCCGCTGCCTGAGGGCGCGAGCGGGAGGGAGAAGATGGACTTACCTGAGGTTGTGTTCCCTGCAGGAGAGGGTGCCGCACTCCAGGGCCGAGCTGAAGGGCTTCACGTAGCGGGAGTAGTCGAGCTGAGGCTTGAGGGGGTCGCGGACGCCCATGCCGCCTGCCACAAGGGACGAGGGGGCGGACCCCCCCGAGCCCAGCGAGAGCCCCGCGAGGCCGGGCGTCACGGCTGCGGGAAAAAAAGGGACGGGGTCAGCATCTCAAGCACACGAGACTCCATTCGCATATCATTAAGAGTAACGACACTGGAGATTATACATACACACACTAGCGCGTATCAATTGCAGGACTAAGTATAGACGCCTGAGACATAAACACAAGACAAATCAAAACATGCAAGCTCTAGAACGACTCGGTTTTCCCTGCACATCGGCTTTCTCATCAATTCAAAACAAAATTCCTTCCCGGTCGTTGGCGAATTAACAACCCCCGATACAAGGCACTGAGTGAACACACAACTTCACGACAGACACGGTTATTTCCTTTCCACATTTGTCGAGTGGTTTTGCTATTACTTCTATTTTCTTTTCTTTTTTTTGTTCTATTTTTCACTCTTTTTTTTAACTCTCTTATCGGTGTATTACAGGACCTCGACGCCACGCCTCCGACCCGTACCTCCCAGGCGATGTATAACCCACTCCTTCATGCGGGCGGCAGAGATGGGCGTCGCGCACCGTCGCCCTTTACCCACTCTTAACACGACCCACTGTGTGCCGAGGGAACTCCAGCACTCGGGCCCACTCCCCCCCTCTCTCTCCTTCACCCCCTCCCTCCCCCCTCGTTCCAACCACCTCCCTCCGCAACCCACTCTCCCATTACCCCATCTGCACTTGTCCCCCCCCTCCCTCCCTCTCCCCTCACTCCGCCCTTCCCTTCTCCCCCCTCACCCCCCTCTCTCCTCTTCCCCTCACCTCTTCTCCCCCCTCAGCCACTCCTACGACCTCCCTTACTCCGGGATTTGATATGACCCCGTGGCATAAAGGTCACACGAGGGGAAAAGCGTAAGAGGAAGGGGGTGGGGGTGGGGGGGCGGGGGCGCTCAGCCGAACGGCGGGCGGAGCTGACTGACTGACACAAGTACAAACTCAACACGTGTGTCATAGGGCGTGTGTGTCGGTTGGTCCCGGGAGAAACGGAGGGTTTTAGGCCCGGAGAAGGCCAGGGAGGGGGCGGAGGAGGAGGGGGGGGACCAGCGGGGGCGTGTTTCCGCTCTGGCTAGGAAGGATGGCCACTACCTGGGCCATCCCGCGGGGGGTCGAATCCCGCCCCTCAGGACAGGCGCCAGAGGGGCGACATTCGCCTGCGGTGCCCCGCTCGCGATCAATTGCAGGACTAACTGAGGATGTCCTGGCGGCGGAGGAGGGGGGGGGGGAGGGGGGGAAGGGGCACTGCCGCCTCGCACCCCGAGTGACCGCCGCAGGAGGGGGGCGGGGGCAGGGCGAGGGGGTGACGGGCTGAATCATACAAGAAGCAACAATAACGAGGGAGGGGAATGCGCCCCATAATATTCCCATCAAAGGGACAGAAAACTTCCCCATTAGCATGCCGCGCGAGAGGGAAGGGGAAGGGGAAGGGGAAGGGGAAGGGGGAGGAGGTGGGGGAAGTGAGAGGGGAAAGGGGTGAGAGGGGAGAGGCGGGGGATAAGGGAAGGTTCCGTTAATCCCCGGGTTTGCGACACGGCCTTGGGGGAGGAGGGGGAAGGGGGAAGGGGGGAAGGAGGGGAAGGAGGGGATGGGGCAGACGGATTCCCTTCTATCCTCTCGCGCCCTTATTTCTCTTCCTTCCTTGTCTGTCTGTTTGTCTCTCTGTCCCTCCCTTCTTCCCTCCCTCCCTCCCTCCCTACCTTCCTCCCTCCCTACCTTCCTCCCTCCCTTCTTCCCTCCCTCCCTCCCTCCCTTCTTCCCTCCATCCCTCCCTCCTTCCCTCCCTCCTTCCCTCCCTCCCTCCCTACTTCCCTCCTTCCCTCCCTCCCTCCCTCCCTCCCTCCTTCCCTCCCCTTACCCCCGCGCTCTATAACTCCCCGCGTTGATCCTTCCCCTCATAATGAGGGGTTCGGCGTCCGCGTGGGCGTGGCGAGGGCGTGGACGAGGCCCGCCCACGCCCGCCCTCAGCGATACCCGAGCTACGGCGTCTACTCATTATTCACATTTCGCTGATTTGCCCTTCCTGATCCGGCGCTGATCCCCCCCCCCCCCCACCCCCTTCCTTCCTTCTCTCCCTTGTGAGGCGCTTCCTAAGCTTCCTTTTCTTGCTGATCGTTTCTTCGTCCTATTCCTCTTCCGTTTCTTTTTTCCCCTTTTCTTCCTTCTTCTCTTTTATTTCTACTTCTTCCCTTTTCTTCCTTTTCCCCCTCTTCCACTTCTTTTTTTTCTTCTTCTCTTTCTTTTTCTCTTCCTGCTATTCCCCCTTTTCTTTTTCTCCTCCTCCATTTCCGTCTTTTCTTTATATTTTCCTTCTCTTTCTCCTTCTTCCCCTTTTCGACTTTTATTCACTCTCCCTTTCTCCTTATTACCTATTTCTCTTCCTTCTTCCTTTTGTCCCCCTTAATCTTCCTCCTACATCCCTTTTCCTCCTCCTTCTCTCCTCTCTTCTTCTATCCTTATCTTTCCCTCCTATTCCCTCTTTCCGACAGACACTCCAGGAAGAGAAAAAACAAAAACAAAAACAAAAAAAAACAAAAAAAAAATGGCCACGGATTCATCAAAGTTGTTTGTTTGTTTGATTAACAGAATCCATATATTGACAAGGGGGGAAGGGGAGGGGTAGGGGGGAGAGGAGGGGGGAAGGGGAAGGGGGGGGCGGCTGGTGGTTCTGCGCTGTGGCAACTATTGTTCACAGCGTTATTATTGCAAGCGTGACAAGCAGAAAAAAGTAATAATAAGAAATATAAAAAGAAAATAAAAAATCAGATAGAGGAGGAGGGGAGGGAGGGAGGGAGGGAGGAAGGGAGGGAGGAAGGGAGAGAGGGAGAGCTATAAAAAAAAAACAACAACGAGAGAAACAGAGAGAAATAGAGAAAAATAGAAAAAAAAGAAAAATAGAAAAAAAGAGAGACAGATACAGAGAAAAATACACACACACACACACACATACATATATAAAGAGCGAAATAGCTTTCAATTCACATCCTTCGCACCGCCAACAATTTCGCGCGCGTAAAATAGACTGACCCATCTTCAGTCCTTCCGCGCTGGGCATGACAGGAAATAATCAGTCCCCCTTCACATCATGCACAGAGGTTGCTGGGAATGACCACGGGGGGAGGGGAGGGGGGGAGGGGGAAGGGAGGATATGGGGAGGGAGGGAGAAGGTGGGGTGGAGAGAGAGAGAGAGAGGGAGAGAGAGAGAGAGGGAGAAAGGGGAAGGGTGAAGAGGAGAGAAAATGGGGAGGGGAAGGAGGGAGAGGGAGAAAGGGGAAAGTTGAAGGGAGAAAATAGGGGAGGGGGAGGAGGGAGAGGGAGAAAGGGAAAGGGTGGGGTAAGGGAGAAGGTGGGAGTAGGGGTTTGGGTGAGGTTGGGGGTAGGAAAAGGGGATGAAATATTGGAATAAGGGGAAGGGAAAAGTAGATAGGGGGATGGAGAAGGGGGAAGGGGGAAGGGGGAAGGGGAAGAGGGAAGGGGGGAAGAGGGGGCGAGGGTGACCAGTGACACTCGCAAATGAACGCCTGTATATCACTCAACGGGGATCGCATTCATTCATTTTCTGGGGAAAGCTCACAAAGCTCTCCCTCTGTCTCCCTCTCTCCCTCTCCTCCCTCCTCCCCCTCCCTCTCCCTCCTCTCTCTCTCCTTCTCCTCCCCCTCCCCCTCCCTCCTCCCCTCCCTCTCCCTCCTCTCTCTCTCCTTCTCCTCCCCCTCCCCCTCCCTCCTCCACCTCCCTCCCCCTCCCTCTCCCTCCCTACCCCCTTGATATTCATCGTCACCTCCACTAATTAACGAACGAACTTTATACCGCAGTGGAACGCCCTCTCTCACTCGTTGATGATAATGCAACGAAAAAAAAAAGAAAAAAAAGTAAAAATGAAACTCTCCGTTTTTCTTTTCGTTTTCTCCTCAGCATTTATCACCTTTTATGCAGTTTTCCGTCTCTTCGCTGGATTAATAGATTAACTTACTGCTACACTGACCAGAAAGAAATTAGCTACCTCCCCCCCTCCCCCTTCACCCCCCCCCCCCGCAGCGCAAATGAGCCGCCGGCCGTTTTCTGTGAATCAATACCAGAAAAAAAGACAAAATGGGAAACCGTCGCTGCCTTTGAGGGGTGACTAAATTATATCCCTAAAGCATAAACACGCACGGCACAGATACCATAAATAAATCATGTTTTTCCGTCCCCCTTTAGAACGGCGCTTGTCACAATGAACAGACATAAAAATGGAAATGTTTTAACGTGTGACGCTCGGTGTCTGTCAACAGCCGCCGCCGCGAATTCAAAAGAGGAAGGGATGAAAAAAAAAAAAAAAGAAAAGAGAAAAATGCACTCCAGCCAAATGGGACTTAAATTTGCCAGCGCCTCTTTCTCCTCGGCGTCGCTAATATGCGTCATCCATGAATATTTTATGAGTCTTGTGTAGCGCCCCGGGAGGACCGCCGGGGTAAATTGCCGCGCGTTTTATGAATCAAACCCAATTTAAATTGTGGCCCATTTACGGGCCCTCGACAATGGCGGCGGCAGGGCTTCGGGCTGGCGGAGCGGCTGTCGATAAATCATGGGGCGCAGAGGGCTTGTTTATCCTCCCATGGCGGTGCCCGGGGCAGGGGAGGGCAGGGAGGGGGAAGGGAGGGCAGCGAAGGGGTACGGGAAGGCAGGAGGGGGTTGGGAAGGGTAGGGACATGGGAAAGGGAAAGCAGGGAGGGGGAGTAGGGAAGGGGAGGGAGGGGGTGAGGGAGGGCAGGGGAAGGGCCGGGCACTCGTGTCTCCATTGTTGACATAATCATAATGATGATGGAAACAGGACTTCCGCCACTCTAGCGCGCGACGCTACACTCTCGGGCGATTTCGGAAATGCTCTACACGTATTTCTCTTATAGTCATCCGGTGAGCGCGTGTCGATCTCACCGCTCATTTATCATTAACACATTCATTTCAAAAATTCGTCATCGCTTTGAGAGATAACACCCACCCGTGAACTAGTGAGACGAACCTACGATACGACTTTGCAACGAGATCGAGAAGACGAAGAGAGAGAGAGTGAAAACAAAAAACGATAATTTTCGTCACCAATAACGGCCGCGGTGCCAATAATATCCAGGATTTAGTCTATGTTAAAATCCCAGTCTAATAATAGCCTTTGTAGCCTATGTTGCGACTCCAAGACTGAGGCTATGTTGAGATCCCGATATAATAACAGCCTTTTGTAGCCTGTGTAGCCCCGACTTCATCCTACTGGTATGCCGCGAGACTATAAGGTTCCTCCATCATCATCATCTTCATCATGACCACTACCACCGCCATCCTCGTCCTCCTCCTCCTCCTTCTCCTGCTCTTCCTCTTCCTCTTCCTCCTCCTCCTCCTCCTCCTCCTCTTCCTCCTCCTCCTCCTTCTCCTCATGATGATGATGATCGTCACCATCACCACCACCATCCTCCTCCTCGTCATCATCATCACCTTACAGCTGACCCGGCCATCGGTACGACCTCTTCAGCGCAGGGAGCAGGTCGTCCCGGCTCTCCCCTCCATCCTTCCCCCCTTCTCCACTCCCTCCTTCCCCCCTTCTCCCCTTCTCCTCCTTTTCCATCTCCCCCCCCCCCCCCGCTTGGCCATCGCTGTCACTACTGGTTTCGTAATGCTTCGTCTGCTCCTTTATGTCGGGTTGTGGTCCCTTTTTTTTTTTTTTTTATTGTTTCGTGGTTTCATCTGTCTTTTTATATATATATATTTTTTATCTCTTGCTCTGTCTGTCTGTTTCGTTTTCTCTCTCTTTCACTCTCTGTCCGTCTGCCTCTCTCTCTCTCTCTCTCTCTCTCTCTCTCTCTCTCTCTCTCTCTCTCTCTCTCTCTCTCTCTCTCTCTCTCTCTCTCTCTTTCTCTCTCTCTATCTATCTCTTTCTTTCTCTCTCCTTCCCACTCGCTCTTTATTTATCTTACTTCTCTACTCTCTCTTCTCCCCCTTCACAATACGAACAAGCTCACTGTAGCACACGAATAAAAAGGACAAACCAACAAAACAACAGACAAAACGAGACACACAAAAAAACAAAAAGCCCCCCCCCCCCAAAAAAAAAAGACCAAAAATGTATATTGAAGACTTCGAAACAAAAATCTGGTCCCTTTAGTGTCCACACAGCTTAATAGAAGTCCAGCCATTAAGAGTGTTTGCTTTAGCCGATAAGTGAGTCCCGGTCTGGGAGGGGGAGGGGAAGAGGGAGGGGAAGGGGAGGGGAGGGGAAAGGGGAAATGGAGGGAGGGAGGGGAAGGGGGGAAAGGGGAAGAGGAGGGGAGGGGAAGGAGAGAGAACGATTAGATGAGGAGGAAAGGGCGTAAGGGTGGACAAGGCGATGATTGGTGGGGGAGCGGAGTTGAAAGAGGAGGGGAAGAAAGGAGGGGGGAGAGTGAGGAAGATGTTGAAGAGGACAGAGGATAAGGGGAAGGGGAAGGGGAAGGGGAAGGAGAAGAGAATGGGGTTGGCAGGAGGAAGGAGAGGGAAGGGATAGGGGCAGGGGAATGGAAGGGGGGGAGGGGGAGCGTAGGGACACGGTCACAATAGATTCGAGGTCCTGACGAAGGATCCTCAACTGCTCGTCTACTGAAGCTGAAAAACGGATGTCAGCCGCGCGGTTGACGTCGTTAAATCGCAGGAGGAGGAGGAGGAGGAAGGGGGAGGGGAAGAGGAGGATGAGGATGAGGAGGAGGAGGAGGAGAAAGAAGAGGAGGAGGAGGAGGAGGAGGAGGAGGGGGTGTAGGAGGGAACAGGTCGCAATCAAGCTGTCCTCTCTTAATTACTAAATCTTTCATTTCACTGTTCTTCATCTTTTCCATTCTTATCTTCGTTTTCCCTTTTCTTATTATATTGTAATTATCATATTTATCGTCATTTTTATATTTTTCGTGATCCCGAATCAGCGCCTCTCCATTCCCACCGTAAGCCAATTTAGTAAACACCTAATGTCTCTTCGTCTTAAAAGTCGCCGAATTCCCACCCGTAAAACGTTAATGTGAGCAGCAGTCCCCGGCCATAGAGAGAGAGAAAAAAAAATACATCATGTTTAATGTATCCCCTCAGATAAAGAGAGCAGACTCGCGCGCCATCTGTTATCGCGAGCCAGAAATACGCGGTGTAAGCGACCGCCGACACTTGGCAGGGAGGCGATGCCAGTCACAATTGTTTATTGACCAAAGATGGCATCCAGGCCGCCACTTAAGGGGCACCTAATACGCACACGATCTTGTCAAAGCCCCTGCGGATGGCGGGGTGATGAAGCTCGGCCAAGCCACTTGCGCTGACGCAATGGGGAGGGGGAGAGGGAGGGGAGGAGGGAGAGGGAGAGGGAGAGGGAGGAGGAGGGGAAAAGGGGTAAAAAGGGGAGGGGGTGGGAGAGGGAGGGAGAAGGGGTGGAAAAGGGAGGGGATTGCATGGGGGGAGGAGGAGGGGTAGATGGGAAAGAGATGGAAGAAGGCAGGAGGAGGGAAAGAGGAGGGAGGGAGCGTAAGAATTGCATGAGGAGTGAGGAGAGTGAGGCGAGAGAGCAGGAGGGGAAACAAGTCGCCCATTTCTTGTTACTGTATCGTCATCTTTGCGAGCACGAACGAGTGTGTGAGTGAGATTGCGAGGGCGTCAAGATTCGGCTCTTTGCGCGGCGTAATAACTCGGACAAGCACGGGTCTCTGTGTGCAAGCAGAACAAGCACTCCGTGGCGAGCGGAGGACCTGCCACGCCTTCTTTGTGCGGCCTAATCCTCGGGACATCTCTCTCTCCCTCTGTCTCTCTTTCTCTCTCTCTCTTTATTCACTTCTCTCCCTTTTCTAATTTGCGAGAGAGAGAGAGAGAGAGAGAGAGAGAGAGAGAGAGAGAGAGAGAGAGAGAGAGAGAGAGAGAGAGAGAGAGAGAGAGAATAGAGAAAAAAGAGTGAATCGTAGACTATTCTCTATTTATCCACCATTTCTCTTCTTCCGCCTCCTACTTTTCCTCTCTTTGCTCTTATCTTCCTCGGCCCTTCCTTCTTCTCTCCTCCCTCTGCTCCTCCCCCTCCTCCTCCTCCTTCACCCTCCACCAGCTGTCCCCTAGAACAACAGCCTGTACCGCACTTCTCTCGTGAATCGTGTTTGGAACGTGTTTTCCTTCGTGTTATCGGCTCGTCCGTCGAGGCGCCTCCTCCCTCCTGGAACAACACTCGAAAGCGATTGGTCTTCCTGAAGCGTCGTTATCTTTCGGCCAAATACAATCTCGGAGGCTTTTCCTTCGTGTTTTCTTTGGTGTTGTAGTTTTTTTTTTCTGTGTGTGTGTGTGTGTGTGTGTTGTTTGTTGTTGTGAAACCACTTCAGGATCTCCAAGGCGCGTCGACACACAGGCGCGAAGAGGACAGCGGTATTCCGGAGGGAGACTCGGCTCGAAGGAAAGCAAACAGTCCTTTCGGAGTTCTTCGCCGTCGAGGAGGAGCGTCCGAGTCACCCTCAGGACCTCATCCTCAAGACCTCCCCCTCAGAACCTCGTTCTCAAGACCTCTGCCTCAGAATCTCATCCTCAAGACTTCACCCTCAGGACCTCGAGCTGTGTGCCTCGCTGTAACCGAAGCCTTGATCGCCGTCGGTAAAAATTGCACCAATATTCACCTCTTCAGCGCCAACAGTGACGGCCTTCTCCCCTTCGCCGGACCTTCGTCACCTCGCCCTCCCTCCTTCCCTCCTCCGCCCCCCGCCCTCCGCACAGCCCCTCAAGCAACGCCGCTGTCACTCGCTGTCTGGGAAGAGCTGTGTCCTGTCTCTCCTGCCCGCGAAGCCACCAGCGAGATGTTATCACCTTATCTCATGCACTGTGGTTCTCTTTCTTCCTTTCCCCCCCCCCTGCCCGCCCCTCCACCCGCTCTCACACGCCCTTAACACTCGACGCTCATTTGCTCGCCCTTCCCCCTACAGCCGGAGAATGGGCGCGCTCCCCGCCCATACGCTGCGTCGGGTCCTCTGGCTTGTCTGACCATCCATCTGTCTATGTATAAACCTCTACCTATACCTATCTATCTGTCGACCTATCTATCTATCTTTCTATCTATCTACCCACATTTCTATCTACATATGTATATGTTGTACAGACAGATATATCGTTAGACAGACATAGATATACATATAGTACAAGTATATATATATGTAGACGTAACGACAGGGAGCCAGACAGGGAAGATAAAGAGCTGCAAACATACGTAAACACACACACACACACACACATGTGCATATATATATATAGATGCATACATATCTCATTAATAAGAGGCAGCACTCTTGTTGTTCATAAACATCCTTTCTTGACCTCCTGCTCACGGACCGTTGAAGTGGCGCGTCCAGAGAAACGCCAAGACACTGTTGATGATCTCAGCCATGCATTCAAGAAAGTTTCTTTCCTTCGCTACCACAATCACAGCTCTGCTCCTCCTCCTTCTCTTGCTCCTCCTCCTGCTTCTTCTTCTCCTTTTTCTTCTTCTTCTTTTTCTTCTTCTTCTTCCTTTTCTTCTTCTTCTTTTTCTATTTCTCATTTCTCTATTTCTTCTTTTTCTATTTCTTTGTCTTTCTTTTCTTTTTCTTCTTCTCCTTCTTCGTCTTCTCCTTCTCCTCCTCCTCCTTTTCTTCCTCCTCCTCCTCCTCCTCCTCCTCCTCCTCCTCCTCCTCCTCCTCCTCCTCCTCCTCCTCCTCCTCCTCCTCCTCTTCCTCCCCCTTCTCTTCCCCATCACTGACTCCTACTCTATATTTAGTTGCGGCGAGACACTGCTATCCTTCATCGAATCCCCTTACTGTGCACGACCCCCTCCCCCTCTTCCCTCCCCCTCCCCCTCCGCCATAGCCAATTCATCGCACAGCGCCATACACACACTTGACTCCCATGACACTCTTCCCTCATGTTCCTCCTCCTCCTCCTCCTTCTTCTTCGTCTTCTTTTTCTTTTTACTTTTTTTTTTCCTTCTTCTTTCTCTTCCTCTCCTGCTCCTCCTGTACCTCCTCCTCCTTTTCTTCTTCCTCCTCTTCCCCCTTCCCCTCCTCTGCCACCTTCACCTCCTCCTTCCCCTCCTCCTTCCCCTTCTCCTCCTCCTCCTCCTCCTCCTCCTCTACCTCCCTCCCCTTCCCCCCTCGCCATCCGAGTGGACGCCCCCAACCCTCCCCCGAGCGACGTCCGAAATTGAGCGTCCATCTCCCCGGCGCACCTCTAATAAGGGCGCAAGAGCGTAGATGAGGAGGCTCCCTTATCTCTCCTCGTCGACCTACATGTTTATGCTATCGCGAGCCTGTGTGGAGCAGGTCAGAAGGCCCCGCCCTGCAGTGGCCTTCCCGCGCCCCGTCCAAGAGGCGTTTCTCCGCTCCAAAAGGGCGGTTCTGTTTCGACGTCCGACTGAGTAAAACCCTCTCTACCTGCCACTTGTAATTGCGTGCGAATGTACTTGCGTGTACCTATTTTCCATATGCATACTGTGCGTGACTGTACCTGCGTATACTCATTTACATATTCGCACTCGTAAAATGTATGTGAATGAGTATGCGTATGTATATTTTCACATATACATACCACACCCCTTCACTGTATATGAATCTACTATACTTAAATATTTAGCTACACGTACATTACATTACTCTGCACGCTCCCTCTGAATCATTCTTCATGTAGGTACCTTAGGTAAGTGTCTGATTCCTATGTAAGTACCGTCTCGTATCGGGTATGTCGGTGTTTTGGCAGACGTCTTGAAACTCCTTCAACCTGATAAATTGCAACCATTCAACCATAATCATATTTTCCTGAGGAGTGTAGCGGGCTGCCAGAAGTCTTGGGATAAGGAAGAGGAAAACCGGGAAGTGAAGGGAAGGAGATAAAGCAGTGTGATAAAAGGTACGAAGAGGGGAAATTACAACCAATTTAGAATTGAAAGAAAAGAGAGAAGAAGAGAAAATATCAGTACATTGGGGGTCATTTTACAGTCTCGATGATGAGGTGATGATTTAAGTAAAGCGATATTCTCAGATTGGAATATAAAAATACGTTTTCTCTTCCTCTTCTTCTCCTCTCTCTCCTCCCTTTCATTCATTCTCCCTTCTTTCCCCGCATTCATAAACGCAAGAGAGTGAGAACGAGAAGCGAAGTGAAGGGCAACATTGTAACTATCCAGCGCCAAGGAGGAGGGGGAGGGGGGGAGGGGAAGAGGAGAGGAGGGGGTATACGGAGAGGGGGAGAGGAGTAGAGAGAGAGAGAGAGAGAGAGAAAGGGGTAGAGGGAGAGGAGGGGAAGGGGGTAGGAGTTAGAGAGGGAGAGGAGAGAGGGAGAGGAGGGGAAAGAAGGAGAGGAGGGGGGTGGGGTAAGGGGAGGGGGGGGCCGTGGTTGTGGGAGGGGAACGAGTCGGACAAACACGAGCGACCGCAACCACACTCTTGCGGTCATTATGCGCGTGTTGGCTTTACCATTCGCTTGTTTGTCCACGCTTAAGCTGTACCTGCCGCGGCCGCAGCATCTCCTGCTTGCCTCTTGCGCTCTCTCGCCCTCTCTGTGTCTGTCTGTCTCTATCGTTCTCTCTCTCTCTCTCCCTCTTTTTCTTCTCCTCCCCCGCTCCCTCTCCCTCTCCCCCTACCCCTTTCTCCTCTCCCTCTCCCTCTCCCTCTCCCTCTCCCCCTTTCTCCTCTCCCTCTCCCTCTCCCTCTCCCTCTCCCTCTCTCCTTATTCCTCAGAAGACGCGGAAACCGAAAAAAGCATAAGAAGGAAATGAAGGAAGCTCGGATGAGGGGGGGGGAGAGGGAGGGGGAGGGGAGGGGGGGAAGTGCGTGATGCTTGCCTTCATCTAGTGCTTGCAAGCAGCCAGGTGGGTGGGGTGTGCGTGCATGTGTGTGTTTATGCGCGTGCGTGGGTGTGTCGCGTGCGTGTGTGTCTGTGTGTTTGTGTGTGTGAATGTCTATGAGTATGTACGTATGTACTTGTGTTTGCCTACCGTGCTAGTGCTTTTGCATGTTTAGTATTTCTCTTTCCTGAGAGGGGGGGGGGGATGATGGGAAGAGGGAGGGAAGAGGAATAGGGAGGGAAGAGAAATAGGGAGGGAAAGGGAAGGAGAGGACTGAGAGGGAAGAGAAAGAGAGATACGTGAGGGAGGGAAAGGGGAGGAGAAGAAAGGACAAAGAGAGAGGAAGTGAGGAGGAGGGGAAGGGGAAAGAAAGAACGGATTGAAAAGATGGGAGGGAGGAAAGGGCAAGGAAGAGACAGAGGAAAGGAAACAGGAGAAGAGATGAGGAGGAGGAAGAGCAGGAGGAGGAAAGGGAAAGGATGGAGGGGGCGGGAAGAGGGAGTGGGAGGGAGAGGGGGAAAGGAGGGAGTGGCAGGGAGGGGTGGGGAGGAGAGAGGTAGGGGAGGGAAGGGAAGGGAGAAGAAAGTACTTGGGGAGGGGGGGAAGGAAGGAGTGGGAGGGAGGGGTGGGAAGGAGAGAGGTGGGGGGGGAGGGAAGGGAAGGACTTGGGGAGGGAGGAAAGGAGGCAGAGGGGGGGGGGAGGGGGCAGGAGGAGTCTCTAGACAAACAGTTTCACCTATAGGTAAACACAGTCGTAAAGAAACATCACTCAGGTGTACAGCAGGGCAAACAGACGCCGGCCGTCGACCAACACCGCCACCGACATTAGGGCTCATTACCACCTTCGCGGCGACGGTGAATTCGACCTTACGGCGCGGGGAGGCAAGGGCCGCTCTCGCCCCGCCTGCCTGCTAACACGACTTAACCAGTTTCGGGAAGTTCATTGATATTTTCGCAAGACAAATAGATGAATGGGCCGCCCGATGAACCGACGGCGGCGGGTTTGCGATATGCCCGACGGAGGACCCGGAGAGATCTTGAGGACGTTTGAGAGGCCGCAGGGGATATTGCATGGCGCTTTTATTCGTCGTCTCCGAGGTGGAAGGGATGTTTGCATGAATATGAAAAAAAGGGGGGGGGGGGGACGAGGCGAGTTGTGTATGTTATCAATGGTGTCTGTTCGTGATTCGTATCTATTTATCTATCTATCTATCTGTCTGTCTGTCTGTCTGTTTGTCTGTTTCTCTCTCTCTCTTTTTCTCCCTTCCACCCTCCTTCTTTCCCCCTTCTCTCCCATCCGCCCTCTTCCTCCTTTACTTCTCTTCCCCCCTTCCCTCCATTCCTCCTTCCCCCTCCCTCTCCCTCTCTCCTTTTCTCCTTTCCTCGCTTTGCCCCACCCACTGCCGCCCATCACACACGCAAGCCCACGCGAAGACACACCACGCGCCTAATATTGTCTTCATAAAGCTCTCAAGCAGTTGTTAAGACACTAATCTTGAGAGCTGACCCGAGCAAGGGTGAGGAGGGTGAGGAGGGTGAGGAGGGTGGGGAGGGATGGGGGAGTGGGAGAGAGGGGAAAGAGGGTGAGGGAGAGAGGGGGGGTGAGGAGGGTGAGGAGGGTGAGGAGGGTAGGGAGGGTGGGGAGGGATGGGGGAGTGGGAGAGAGGGGAAAGAGGGTGAGGGAGAGAGGGGGTGAGGAGGGGGGGTGAGGAGGGTGAGGAGGGTGGGGAGGGTGGGGAGGGATGGGGGAGTGGGAGAAAAGGGAAAGAGGGTGAGAGAGAGAGAGAGGGGGGGGGGGAAGGAGGGTGAGGAGAGAGAGGAGAAGAGTGAGGAAGGAGGGGGAGGAGGGAAAGAGGGTGAGGAAGGAGGGGGAGGTGAGGGGAGGGGAGGATGGTGTAAGGGGGAAGAGGGAAGGGGAGGGGAGAGATGGAAAGGAAAGGGCAGAGAAGGGGAAGGAATCTGATGGGGTGAAAGGGGGGGGGGAGGACGGAGAGGGGGGAGAGGGGGAGGGGAAGGAGGAGAGATAAAAAGCGAGCATGTAATACAACTCGCGAGAAATGTCCAGGCAAATAAACATGCTTACTCCTGGGTGGAGGAGAGGGGAGAGGGGAGAGGGGAGAGGGGAGAGGGGAGAGTCGAGAGAGAAGGAAAGGGTAAAGAGAGAGGAGAAAGAAGAATCCGAAGAATGGGAATAATAATAAATCGGCGAGAAGATAAGAGAGAGAAAAGAGACCAGAGAGAATTGAGATCGGAGATAGATAGATAGATAGATAGATAGATAGATAGAGAGAGAGAAGAGACCAGAGGGAATTGAGACCGGAGAAGAGAGATAGACAGAGACGAGGAGAGAGAGGAGGAAAGAGGGGAGGGGAGAGAAGAGAGATGGTGGGGGAGAGGGGAGGGGAGAAAAGAGAGATGTGGGGGGAGAGGGAGGGGAGAGGAGAGAGATGGGGGGGGGAGAGGGGAGGGGAGAGGAAGAGAGATGGGGGGGAGAGGGGAGGGAGGTAGTGAGGATATAGCCGTCGGCGTTGATGATAAAATATAGTGTTCAGCAGCGCCTGCCGTCACGCGTCGCTCTCGCGCCCACACACTCTCGTGATAGACTTAGCTCGGTCTCCGTTGTCTAAAATTTGTATCATTATCTATCATGATCTATTCCTACATATCATTTATCCTTCATATCATTAGTGTTGTGTTATCTTTTATTCTCATTTATTACTATCGTATCATTTATTCCTTATCTATTATTATCTTCTTTTATTTATCATTATTGTACTATACTTTATCCTTCATTCATTACTACTGTATTATCATGGTTAACTTCGTGTTGTTTATTTCACTTATTCAAATCTTATCCTTATTTGTATAATGTTTTACCAATACATTGCGGTTATCTAATCTCCCAATTCTATTCATCATCTTTATCACCTATACTACCTATCCACCTTTCCCTCTCCCTTCTCTCTTTCTCACTTATTTCCTGCTTCTCAATAAATCTCATTAAAAAAAAAAAAAAAAAAAACGAAATCTCACACGTATTTTCTAAATCGTTACCATCACCTTTGCTAACAAGTCCGTAACACGCCGTAACGACCCTTTTAACGTCACACATTGTCAGCCGTAACAGATATGAGGGCGAAGCCGTCACGCTCTGTTACGCTGTCACAAAAGGGGGTTTCGCAGATGTTGGGAGGAGGAAGGAGGGAGGAAAAAAGGAGAAAGGAGGTGGAGGAGGAGGAGGAGGAGGAGGAGGAGGAGGAGGAGGAAGAGGAGGAGGAGGGGGGGGAGGAGGAAGAGGAGGAGGAGGAGGAGGAAAAAAGGAGAAAGGAGGAGGAGGAAGGAGGGAGGAAAAAAGGAGAAAGGAGGAGGAGGAGGAGGAGGAGGAGGAGGAGGAGGAGGAGGAGGAGGAGGAGGAAGGAGGAGGAAGGAGGGAGATGATGAAAATGAGGAGCAGAGGCGAGGGGGAGGAGGAAGAGGAAGAGGGGAAGAGGAGGGGAAGAGAGAGAAGAGAGGGGAGAAGAGAAGAGAGAGGGGAGACAGAGGAAAGGAAGGATTCACTCTTGGTGTAAACATGAGTCACGTCACATCCGGGCTTACGGGCTTTCCTCTCTCGTCTTTCGCATCTTGCTTCTTCCTTTATTTTCTCTTCTTTCTTGTTATTCCTTTATTCCTTTTTCCCAATTCCTAGATTCCTCTGTCTACCTTTATTTCAGGTTTCTTTCTTATTTATTTCGATCGCTCTTACTCTAAAATCCCTTTGACTTTTTTTTTTTTTTTTAATTCTCTTCTTCCTTTTCCGTTTCTCCTTCTTCCTTAATCCGGTTATTTCGTCTTCCTTTTCCCGTTCATCTTTACATCCGGTGTAATAATCTTGAAAATCCCTTAATGTTCACAAAATATGCTTCCCTAATATAATCCGTTATTTCATCCCGTAACTGTAGAACACACACACACACACACACACACACACACACACACACACACACACACACACACACACACACATATATACATACTTATATATATATATATATATATATATATATATATATACACATACATATATATATCCCCTGCCCCCTACCCCTGCACCTCCCCCTCCCCCTCCCCCTGAATCCGACAGGGCCTCCGTCGCCGCCGGCTTTCGAATCGCTCCTGGACTGGGATTCATTTGGGGGATTAACATGCTGAAATCGTACACCCTGGGAGCGCCCTTATCGCCGTCCTTTACGAGCTTTATAAGGGATCGGCCAGGTTACGAGCAAGAGATTTTGCGGAGGAGCGGAAGAGGGAGTGGTGGAGGAGGAGGAGGAGGAGGAGGAAGCATTTATCGGCGTCTTCGTTGTCTCCGTTCTTCCGCTTCGCTTTTCCTTTTTTATCAGCGTCTCCCAAGCTTCTTCTTCTTTTCTTTTTTTTTAATATATATCGTTGTTTGACATCTCCGCTCCTCCGTTTCTCTCTTTATTTTATCGGCGAATTATTTGTCTGCTTCCCTTCGTTCTTCTCTCTTTATCAGTCATCTTCCTTGTCTCCTTCCTTCCGTTCTTCCCTATTTCATCAGGCATCTTCCTTGTCCCCTTCCCTCCGTTCCTCCTCTCCTGCGGGAGTCCTCGCCGCCGCCCTTCCGCGCCAGACGCCGGCGGGGCAGCCCTCCGTCCGGCGCACCGCTCCCCCCGGCGGCCGCTCGAGGCACCTCCAAGCGACCCGGATTTAACGAGCCGCCGCCGGACTGCGAACCAGATCAAAGGGCGTCCTTCGACAACAGCACCGCGCTCATTGGCGTCCAGAACGGCCCCTTATCCAAACAGGACGAACCGACGCAGAGGCCATTCTCATCGGCCAGACACAACATCTATCCCGATTTTACGGCACGATAACATTCAAATCGGAGTGTGGGCTGTGTTGATCCTCTCCACCCCGACCCCCTGGCCCTCTCCCCTTCCCCCCACACCGCCCCGGGCATTCAGAGCGACGCGTATGGGCATCTCTGCCGCCCGAAGAAACACTCACACGCCTCGGGGGCATCTGGCATCCCCGGAAGCCACGGAGAGAGAGAGAGATAACAGCCTCGGACGCCCGGACAAACATGTCGGAAGCCCCGCGAGTGATGTCCGGGACCGCGAGATCGGATCGGGCGTTGTAATCGGGACCGTAACGAGTCATAAACCGCTCGGCCGGAAGACAGGGCCTGTCACAGCCATCACGGGCGGCGGCGGCGGCGCTCCAGCAAATCCCCGTGCCATATGCGGTGCCCGGATGCCCCTCGCATGCCATGCTCCCCCCCCCCCCTCCTCCCCTCCCCCCCTGCCCTCGTCTCGCAGTCCTCGCCTCTCTGCTTCAGGATTTTCAAGCCTCTTATCTCGTTTTCTCTCATATATTCCGATGCGATATTTCTCTCCACTTCTCTCAGAAAAAAGAAAAGGTAGATGGAGAAGCAGAAGGAGGAAGAGGAGCAAGAGGAGAAGGAGGAGGTAGAATAGGATGATAAAGATGGAGGTGACGAGGGATTGATGATGGAAAATCAACATGGAGGCGACCGTCTTGCAGCATCAACTTCACCCGAGATGAGCAAGGGAGATGACACTAAAGGAGGGGGAAGGGGAGAAGGGAGGGAGAGGAGGATGAAGGGATAGGTGAGGGGGATATATGGATATATATATATATATATGTATATATATGTATATATATGTATATATATGTATATATATATATATATATATATATATATATATATATATATATGTACACACACACACACACACACACACACACACACACACACATATATATATATAGGGAGAGAGTGAGAGAGGAAGAAAGAAAGAGAGAGAAAGAGAGAGAAAGAGAGAGAAAGAGAGAGAAAGAGAGAGACGGAGACAGACGGAGAGAGAGAGAGAGAGAGAGATGGCAGCAGTGAAGAAGGAGGGGGAGAGGGGGGGTATGGTGATGAGGGGGTAAGGGGGGGGGGAAGGTGAAGCCGGGCCGTCAATCAGATGCATTCCTGGCGAGAGCTTCTTGAGTGATGGTCCAGACACCACTTGTGACGCCGTTACTTATTGTCTCACCACCCCTCCCTCCCTCCATCCCTCCCTCCCTCCTTTCCTCCCACTCTCCTTCCCTCCCTCCCTCCCTCCCTCCCTCCCTCCCTCCCTCCCTCCCTCCTTACCCCTTCCCTCCCTCCCTCTTTACCACTTCCCTCCTTCCTCCTTTCTTAGTCCATTCATTCTTTTTCTTCTCCGTCTCTTTCCTCCTTCCTTCTCCGTTTTTATCCCGTTCCTCTTCTTCCTGTTCCTCCTTTTTTCCTTCACTTCCTTCCTTCTTTTCTTCCCTATTTCTCTTCTTTTTTTTATATTCCTATCCTACCTCCCTCCTCTTTCCTCCTTTCTTCTCCCTCCTTATTTCCTCACCCTTCAAACACACACAAATACACAAATTTACATATTCGTATCGACATTTTACTTCCCCTCCTTTCCCCTCCCTCTCTCTGTCCTCTCCTTCAGTTTGTTACACAAACAAGAACAATTATTTCTATTTTGCGGTATTTCCCTTTTCTTCCAGCGACTCTCTACTTTTCTCTAATGTCTCTCCCTTTCTTCTCATCTCCCCTACTTCCCTAACTCATCCTCCTTCCCATTCCCTCACCCATAATTCGTACTCGTATTCCCCTCTTCCCTTCCCCTCTCCCTTCCCTCTCTATCTCCCCTTACTTATGTCCCTCTCTCTCTTTTTCTCCTGTCCCCTCCCTACCCATCTTCTCTTCAATGTACAGCTCTCTTTCTTCCCCCCCCTTAACCTCTCTCTTCCCCCCCTCCCTTCCCTTCCCTTCCCTTCCCTTCCCTTCCCTTCCCTTCCCTTCCCTTCCCTCTCCCTTCCTCCCCTACTCTTCCCCGCCGCGCCGGTAAGAATATTTATGCCTCCATCGATTATGCATGTTTGTTTATCCACGAATATTTGTCCTGTCACGCGCCGCCCCTAGTGATTGGGAGAGGGGGGGGGGGGCAGATGGTGGGGGTGGGGGATTATTATCGACGTGAAGGAGGAGGAGTTGGGAGGGAGGGGAGGGGAGGG
The DNA here is from genome assembly GCF_019202785.1 of Penaeus chinensis. Classification (NCBI taxonomy): domain Eukaryota; kingdom Metazoa; phylum Arthropoda; class Malacostraca; order Decapoda; family Penaeidae; genus Penaeus; species Penaeus chinensis. The sequence continues at coordinate 20,421,525 of NC_061840.1, forward strand.
GAGGGGAGGGGAGGGGAGTGGGAGGGGAGGGGGAGGGGAGGGCCTTCGCTAGGCACGCCCACTCTAGTTTTAAGAGATATGCGTTATCATCATCATCATCAACACTGTCAGCTTCATTATGCTTTATACTATGACCATTATCATCACTATCATCATCATCATCATTATCATCATCATTATTATCACTATTATTCTTGTAAACATGGCCATTATCATCATTACCATCGTCATCCTAACTAAGAGTAATATATAAACTTCATTACTGTATATGTTATTTCATCATCATGACTATCTTCGCTACGACCACACATCATCGTCATAATCATTAATATTAGTGTAAATAGGTAGTGTCATCATCATCGTCATTATCACAGTCATCATGGTAATTGCTATTAGTATGGCCAACTTCATCACTATCATCATCGTTATCGTTATCATCATCATCGATTTAATTACGTTTGAAGTGCAATTTGCCTGTTTCAGAAACTGCTAAATGATATTGAGAACATCAATAATACTAATAATTAATAACAACAACAACAATACTAACCATAATAATAGTAATGAGAAATAAAATAACATCAACAACAATAACAACAATAATAACAAAAATAACAATATCAATAACACCAATAATAACAAAAATAATATAAATAACACCAATAATAACAAAAATAACAATATCAATAACACCAACAATAACAAAAATAACAATATCAATAACACCAATAATAACAGCAAAAACAACAGCATTAGCGACGAGAACCGCCCTTTCGCCTTCCTCTTGTAAATCGAGTTCAGTTTATCGGCAACACACAAACCATAATGAATGATTCACCGCAACGAATGACGTAGACAGACGGGAGAATAATGAGCATAATGAACTAGGAGAGAGAGAGAAAAAAAAATATATATAAGCGGGGGATAGAGGGAGGGAAGGAAGGAGGGAGGGACGGGGGATAGAGGGAGGGAAGGAAGGAGGGAGGGAGGGAGGGAACCAGGATGAAATTTCTGGAGAGAGAATAACGAAGGAGAAATAATGGATAGAAGGAGGGAATAGAGGGAGAAGGAAAGAGGGGGAGTGGACCAGGATAAAGTTTCGGATGAAGTTTGATCATGCGAATAAACAGACACAAAGGCAATGCTGATAATTATGACTTATGGTGATTGATGAATTTGCGAATGGGAGGGAATAAGAAATAGAGTGTTGGTGATGGTGATAATGATGATAAAAGATCGGGTGATGATGATAATGATAACAGCAATAACAACAATGATAATAATGATAATAATAATAATAAAGATAAAAATAATAACAATGATAATAATAATAGTGATAATGCAAACGAATAATGACACTAATTAACACCACTAAAACAATAAAACAGTAAAACAACAACAATAACAACATCACTATCTCGAGCAACAAAAGCCCACACATTCCCCTCAAACGACACGAAGGCCGGGGGGGGGGGGGGGGGGGAGAGTGCCAAACAGCTCTTCCCTAAGTGGAACGTTTTACCTTGTCCTTCCACACTCTGTTCGGGGGAGAGACAAAGGGAGAAGGATAGATAGATGCTGGGGAGGGAAGGGAGGAGGGGAGAGAGAGAGGGAGGGGGTGATGGGAGGGGATGGGATGGAGGGGGAGGGAGAGGGAGAAAGGAGGGGAAGGAGGGGGAGAGAAGGGAAGGAGAAGGGGGAGGAAGAGAGAAAGGGGAGGGATGAAGGGTGAGGAAGAGGGAAAAGAAGGGGAAGGAGGGGGAGAGAAGTGAAGGAGAAGGGAGAGGAAGAGAGGAGGGGAAGGGATGGAGAGGGAGAAAGAAGAAAGAGAAGAAAGATGAGGACAACGGAGAGAGGGGAGAGGAAGGGAGGGGGAAGGAGGGGAAAGGAGTGAGGGGGATGGCAAGGGAGAAGGAGAGGGAGAGGAGGAGGGGGGAGACTGGGCACCGTATCTGGCAGGGACTTTATATGAGATCCTGGGAAACAGCTGAGTAAATGGACACTCCTCAGGCTCTTCTCACATGGACAGAGCAAAAAACTCTGGCTGGCGTTTGTGGTGGTGTTGTGGTAGCTGTGGTGTGGTATGTGGTGTGGAGGGGAGGGGTGTGGGTGGTGGTGTGGTAGCGGTAAGGTGGTAGTTGTGGTAACAAAGATATGGTTGATAATAGCTCTGCAATCATAGAGCTGTGTTTGCAGTGATAAGATCCGATCAGAATAATACCAAAAATAAAAGTAATAATAGTAATAATATTAATGATAATAATAATAATGATAATAATGAAAATAATGATGATGATAAAGCAAGGGCCAGATATCTTGCTTTCTTTTCTCTCTTCTTCCCCTTTTCTTTCTTTTTTTCTCTCCTCCTCTCCTTCCTCTCCCCCTTCCCGCTCCCTTGACCTATCCCTTAACACACCCACGCTCGCCTCTCTCTCTCTCCCCCCCTCCCTTCTCCCCCTCCACTCTCTTTCCCCCTCCCTCACTACCTCCTACTTCCTCTCTCCCCTCCCCATTTCCTCTCCCTTTACACCTTCTCTCGTTTTTTTTTCCACCTCCTCCCTCCTCCCTCCCTCTTCCCCCACTCTTCTCTCTCTCCCTTCCCCCTCTTACCCCTCTATCTCTCTTCCTCCCCCCTTTATCTCTCTCTCCCTTCCCCCTCCACCTCCTTCCTTCCTTCCTTCCTTCCTTCCTTCCCCCCTTATCCCCCCCCCCGAGTGCCACCTGAGATCAACACCTGCTGTGGACGGAAGCGGAGAAGGAGTGCCAGAAATGAAAATGATCTGAATAATTAATTACTTGGCATCGCATGTCCCTTTTCTCCGCGCGTTCGGGTCATGCGAAATCATGCATGGTGGATTTTCTTTCTTTTTTTTTTGTCTTCTTCATCTTCTTGTTCTTCTCTTCTCCTTGTTGTGTCTTCTTGTCTATCACATTCGTTTACCACTCTTCATCATCTTTTATCAAGATTTCTATACTTTTTACGCTTTAAACCTCTTTTTTAAATTATCTATACCATCTATATATTTATCTATCTGTCTATATCTATCTATCTATATCTGTCTATCTATATTTGTATCTATCTATATCTATCCATATTTATCTATCTATATCTGCATCTATCTATCTATCTATCTATCTATCTATCTATCATCTTTGCGTCGCTGTTCATCCGTTATTCTGTTTATCACTTTCTTCGTGTATTCTCCTCCTCCTCTTCTTCCTCCTCCCTCCCCTCCCCCCTCTCCCCTCCCCCCCCCTCCGTGCCAAGCCAGCCAGTGCCACCTGTTGTGCCCGGGGCCTGGCTGGGAGTGCCACCGTGCTCTCTCGTCTCAGGATCCGATGAGGGATAATCAGTCTCATTAATTAAGGTAGCACCTGGGGGAGGGGAGAGGGGGGGGGGGTGAGAGAGGGGAGGGGAAAGGGGGGAGTTGAAGAGAGGGGAAGGGGAGGAAAGAAGGGTGGAGAAAGGTGGAAGGGAAGGGAAAGGGAGGGAGAGGGGAGAAGGGTGGAAGGGAGGAGGAGGGGAGGTAAGACATGGAGGGGAGAGGAGGGGAGGGGAGTGGAGATGGTACCCCTCCTTTCCCCTTCCCTCCTCTACCCCCTCCTCCCCTCCCCCCTCCTTCCCTTCTGACACAGAACAACATCTGTCATATCCTCTAATTATTATCATTCACGGAGGATGTTGAAGCGGGTGTGTGTGTGTGTGTGTGTGTGTGTGTGTGTGTGTGTGTGTGTGTGTGTGTGTGTGTGTGTGTGTGTGTGTGTGTCGGGATTTTATAAACAAGAGAGAAGAGAGAAGAGAAAAAGAAAAGAAAAAAAGAGATAAACGAAAATAAGAGAGAAAAAAAAGAATAGATAAGGTAGAAGAAAGGGTGAAATAAAAGAAAGAGAGAGAGAGAGAGAGAGAGAGAGAGAGAGAGAGAGAGAGAGAGAGAGAGAGAGAGAGAGAGAGAGAGAGAGACTCAAGTCCTAGGAGTAGAAAGAAACAGGGACATAGGTTAACGAGAGATAAAACGGCCTTCATCTCAAACGTCTTTCCCTCTATGGCACCCCTCCTCCCCCTCCCCCTCCCCCCTCCTCCCTCCTTCCCCTCCTCCCTCCTCACCCTCCTCCCCTCCCTCCCTCCCCTTCTCATCTCATCTCCTTCCCTCCGTCCCCTCCCCACCCTCCTCCTCTCCTAATCCTTGTCTCTCTCCCCTCCCCCCCCTAACCTCCCTCAGCCATTCGGCCCCACCAAGAGGACTAATGAGATTTCAGGTCCTGTGTTTTGGTGGTTGTATGGCCTCAGGAGTCTGCCGCCGACGCCGCCGCCGCCGCCACCGCCGCCACCGCCGCCGCCGCCACTAGCATCTGGCCTTCCATTTGTGCAGCAGTTGTTAATGTGGTGTAGCCACGTCATCACGGAAGGGGGGGGAGGGGAGGAGGGGAAGGAGGGAGGGGAAGGAGGGAGGAAGGAGGAGTGGGGGGGACGTAGAGACGAAGGGGGAAGGAATGGAACTCGGGAGAAGAAGAAGGTGGAGGAGGAGGATACAAAGGGGACGGATAGGCAAGGAGAACAGGGTAAATGTGAGTGGAAGGTAGAAATGAAGGGTAAACAGGAGAAAATGGCGAAGGAGGAAAAAAAAAGGGGGAAGGCGAAGGAGGAAGACAATAAACAGAGGGAGAAGAGGAAGGTAAGCGGAGGAAGAAGACAACGAGAAGGAAGAACTGCGATCTGAGAAGTATATATCCTTTACCTGATAATAGAGAGAGAAAAGGGAGACGAGGGGAGAGAGGGAAGAGAAGGAAGAAGAGGAGAAGGAAAGGGAGGAGGAGGAGTAGGAGGAGAAAAAAGGTATATGGGGCGAAATGAAGAAGGCAAAACGAGGACACAAATACCCAGGGAACAGAGAAGAGCGAAATGAGGAAGAAAACAGGCACAGGAGGCAAAGAGAAACGTGAATTAAAAGGGAGAAAGGGGGAGGGAGGGAGGAGAGGAGGAGGCACAGGTGAAAAGGAGACCAGGGTCGCGATCCCGCACCTAGGTAGGCCGGTGCGCGAAGGGCCTCGTCCCCGTCTTCAGGAGAATTCCTCCGAGACGTGCGTGGATTGGCGGAAAATCGTGACAAAGCGGGCTAAAATGAGCGTGTAAGTGCGGGAGAATGGCGCCACTTCGCTCGTGCGGCCAATGGAGAGGCCGGGGGGCGTGACGTCACCGCCTCCGTCGGTCATTGGCGTTGGCGAGGGGAAAGTTGGCAGTCCGGGGATCTCTCGAGGGGAAAAGGGAGACAAAAGGCGCGAAGACGAGCCTTAAGGGCGACGTCGAAAGCCAAGACGCGGGCCACGAATGGCCACGCGTCGGGCGGCCCGACACGGCGCACAAAAGGGCCCTGAGCGGCGGGGCGGCGGGAGGGCGTCGCCGACTCCGCCGCCCTTTGTTCGCCGGCCATTGTTCGCTTTCCTATTTCCAGAAAAAGAAGGTGTCAGGGGAGGGAGAGGGGAGGGCGGGAGGAGGGAGGGAGGGAGGGGAGGACCGTCAGCCAGCCATAAGTCATCGCGGGATTGTGCGCCGTGTAAATGACTGATAAACATGGCAATTACACGAAAGAGAGAGAGAGAGAGAGGGAAAGAGAAGGCGAGGAGCCCCCGCCCTTCCTTCCTCTCGCCGCATCTCAGGTGGTTGGTATCGCCGTCTCGCGTGAAATATTGCCGCAATTTGGCACGCGGCGGAGAGCCTCGTCGTTCTCGTCTTCCGCGGTTTGTTAAAGCCTCTGCGACGCCCTTGTTCGCGCCCATCCTCTGTGACAGCCACACACGCACGCCCTCGCCGTAAACGCGTCCAATTAAAAACAAAAGCACGCTTGTCGATACGCCTTTGTTCCTCGGAGGAAAGGTACGCGGCGGTCTCCGAGCGCGTCTCCGCCGTCGCTCGCTCGCCGGCGCAGAGGCCCTTCTTCGGAGGAACTTGAGGCCGGAAGAAGGACGCCTCTACGAAGACACGCGGATGAGACGCCAATAAAAAGGCGAGGTGAGGGAGACGAAGACACAACGAGGGAGAAGGCGACCCGCGATCGAGGGAGATAGCGAGCGTCGGGGTCGGGCGGCCGCTTATATTTTTAGGCCCAGGCCGGCCGCCACTCGTCGTCGCCGGCAGCCAAGACTTGAGCTCTCCATTTTCTTCAAGATTAATGATTCGCAGCCAGCGGGACTCAGCCACCGCCGGCCATCACGTCCCGGCGGGAGGCGGCGAAGCCCTCTTCTGCCGAGGCTGTAGATTTAGATAATTAAAGGGAGGATGGAAGGGGGAAGAGGAGGAAAAGGGAGAGAAAATACGGATCTCGTTCGCGGAGGAGAATCTCGGTCGGACGTCGCTGGCGGCCGGCGTCGGCGAAGGAAAGAAGGGTCGGCGCCGGGAAAGGAATTTGAATAGGAAGAAATGGGAACTTCATTTCTACTGGTCAATGCTCAGGGCAGGTGAATTCCGCATTTGTTTACGATAGACACATCACTTGTCACAAGAAGAGAAAAGAAAAAGGAAACGTCTGCAACACTTAATCTTAAGCGATATAATTTAGATATAAAAACACCATAACTAGATTAAATAAATTTACCATAGCAACAAATATTACTAAAAACCAGCATTAATAACTGTCTTTTATAATTTAATATTCCTCCGCTTTTTCTCTATATTTTCCAAAAAAAAGGTTGTCATAAAAAGAACAAAGGAGAGAGATGATAACAATATGATAAAAGATGGGAAGGACTGGATGTTATCAAATAATGGTGGTAGTTAGACAGATAGAAAGATAGATAGACAGACAGACTGAGAGAGAGAGAGAGAGAGAGAGAGAGAGAGAGAGAGAGAGAGAGAGAGAAAGAGAGAGAGAGAGAGGCGGAAGCACCTGATCCTTGGCACGGCCGGGCATAGGCCTATGCAAGCCCGACCCGCCCAAAGACAGAAGGGCTGAAGGAGGAGTGGCAGTGGGCGTGGCCGAGAGAAGGGGGCGGAGTCTGGGGCGGCACCACATGGGGTGAAGTTAAAAAAAGAAGAATAAAAAGAGGAAGAAAATATTTGCTCCGTCACTCCGCCCTCCTGCCCGGCCACCGGCGCCTTCATCATCCCGTGTCTTCACGCCGCCTCCTCATCTTCCTCCTCCTCCTCATCGTCATCCTCCTCCTCCTCCTATTCCATTTCATCTTCCTCCTCCTCCTCATCGTCATCATCCTCCTCCTCCTATTCCATTTCATCTTCCTCCTCCTCCTCATCGTCATCCTCCTCCCTATCCTATTCCATTTCATCTTCCACTCTCCTCATCGTCATTCCTCCTCCTCCTCTCCTCTATTCCATTTTCATTTCCTCCTCCTCCTCATCGTCATTCCACCTCCTCACTCTTTTCATTTCATTTCCTCCTCCTCCTCATCGTCATCCTCCTCCTCCTCCTATTCCATTTCATCTTCCTCCTCCTCCTCATCGTCATCCTCCTCCTCCTCCTCCTCCTATTCCATTTCATCTTCCTCCTCCTCCTCATCGTCATCCTCCTCCTCCTCCTATTCCATTTCATCTTCCTCCTCCTCCTCATCGTCATCCTCCTCCTCCTCCTATTCCATTTCATCTTCCTCCTCCTCCTCATCGTCATCCTCCTCCTCCTCCTATTCCATTTCATCTTCCTCCTCCTCATCATCGTCATCCTCCTCCTCCTCCTCCTCCTCCTATTCCATTTCATCTTCCTCCTCCTCATCATCATCGTCGTCTTCATCGTCATTATATTCCATCTCCTCTTCCTCCTCCTCATAATCGTCATCTTATTCCATCTCATCTTCTTCCTCCTCATTATCATCATCCTCCTATTTAAATTCTTCTTCCTACTCCTCCTCCGCCTCATAATCATATTCCTCTTCTTTCTCCTCCTCATCATCATCACCGCCACCTTATGCCATCTCCTCTTCCTCCTTATCCTCCTCATTTTAATTTTATCCCCCCTTCCTTATTTCTTTCTCCCAATATTCATCTTCCTCCATTTCATCATCTCCATTTTCTTCTTCTTCTTCCTCTTCCTCCTCATTTCATTAATCTCATTTCTTGTTATATTCCCCCTTCTCCTTCTCTTCTCCTATTTCTCCTCCTCATTTTATTCCTCCTCCTCCTCTTCCTTCAGTTCATCTTATTGCCTCTCCTAATTTTCTTTTTCATCATTTTCTTCTATCTATCTACCCATTCACCCATCTATCTACCTATCCATCCACTCATCTATCTACCCATCTATTCGTCAACCTATCTACCCATCCATCCATCAATTAATATCTCTATATCTATCCAGCTCCCCATCTACTCATCCATCTATCTGTCCATTTCTAAAGCATTTGTGAGTGAATATTCATACCTACGTGGACTGCGTGCGTGAGAGAGATGATTTGAATACACGTGTGTATGGGGAGGGAGGGAGGGAGGGAGGGGGAGGGGTGTGGGAGGGACGTTTGTATTGTATTTGCACGTGTTAAATATGAATGGTTGGGGAGAGGGGGTAGGGGGTCAGGAGCTAGGGGACATAGATGGTTGGGGGTAGAGGTGGGGGAGGGGTGGTTTGGGGGAGAGGAAGAGGTAAAGGGGGGGAGGGAGAGATAGAAACGAAGGGGATGTAAGAATGGGAAGTAGAGAGAGTGGGGGGAGCAAGGAGGGGGAAGGAGGAGGGGAGAGGAGGGGAAGGGGTGCGGCCACGTGGCTCAGGTTGGTTAGGGATGGGGGTGGGGTTAGGTGGGGGGAAGGGGGGAGGGGAGGAGGAGGAGGAGGAGGAAGGGGGAGGGTGCGGAAGGTAATCTTAAAGTAACTGTCATCTCCAATGTGGTAAGGGGGGGGGGTGGAGGGAGGGAGGGAGGGAGGGAGGGGCGAAGAAGGGGAAGGGGTGGCAAGAATAGGAGGGAAGAGCAAGATGATGATGTTGACGAAGTTTGAAAAGCGTGAAAAAGGGACGTAAAGATGTAACAATAAAAGGAGGCGGAGAGAGAGAGAAAGAGTAGGTGAGAGAGGGAGAGGTATATAGAGAGGAAGAGAAAGAGAGGGAGAAAAAGAGGGAAAGAGAGCGGGACTGAGAGAGATAGAAGGAAGGAGAGAACAAGCAAATAAAAGAAAAATAATGAAAAATGATGAGAGAGAGAGAGAGTGGGCGTGGTTATCCTGGGCACCTCGAGGGCGTGGCGATGTGAGTTCTCCTGAGAGCTCTTTCACCCCTCCCCCCTCCTCCCCTCCCCCTCCCCCACCCGCAATGATTCAGCGGAAATAAGAAAACAAAGAGAGGTGGCTTGTCGGGTTGATATAGTTTGGCGTGGCGTGGTATGGTGGGGTATGGTGGGGTATGGTGGGGTATGGTGGGGTATGGCGTGGCGTGCGGGTCCTCCCCCTCCCCCCTCCCTGCCTCCCTCCCCGCGCGGGTACCGACCTGTCTAATGAGCGGAGTGGAGCGCCATTAACCACGGCGTGTGAGCGAGCGGGGGACGTGGGTCGAGTCCTTAGGCCTGGCAAAACCACGCCTTCAGCCACGCCCACGCCGCACGCCCACACCTCACGCCCACGGCCTCTCCTTATCCCCGAAGCGCGAGGGCGTCCGCTGCCAACGCTGACCTTACCCAAACAATCTTGCGCTAACGACCCTCGGGCCGAGCGTCACCCGAACGACCCGAAGTGAAGAGCTTTTGATGAGGTGGCACCTGGCCCCCTTCCCCCTCCCCCTCCTGCTATCCACGCCCACGACACCCGGCGCCCATTTCGCCCACGCCTCGCGCCCGCCCTCTACGGCCTCTGCGCGTCTGTTTCGCCGTCGCCGCGTCCTCCTCGAGCGAAGGAGAGGGCATGGAGAGGAAACGAGTAAAGGGAAGGGAGAGAGAAGAATGATACATGGGTAGGAAGGGCAGGGGGTGGGGGGTGGGGGGTGGGTGGGCGCAGGAAGACACGGGCGCACAAAGCGCCACACGCCGCCCACACAATCCCACGGCAACAAAGGGGGAGAAGAGAGAGGCATCAAATCGTGCATTATAGCGAACAATACATCCTCCTCCCCCCCTCCCTCCCCTTCTCTTCCCCTCCCCGGTACCTGCCCCCCCCTTATCCCACCTTCCCATAGACTTCTTCCCAAATACCTTCCCTTCACCGCCACCCTCCCCTCCCTTACCCCTCCCCTCCCTCACCCCTCCCCTCCCTTTCCTCCCCTACTCTCTTCCCCTCCTTTATCCCTTCTTACTTACCCTTCCCACCCCTTATTCTCCTTCTTCCTTATCCCTCCCACCGCTTCCCTCCCCCCGTTTACCCCCAACTAATAGATCCCCTCCCCCTCTCTCCCCCCCTCCCCCCCGCGCCCGCTTCGCTCTATGGGCGGCCGAGACTACGAACACCTTTATTCGTACGGATTAATTAATAGATAAGAAAAGCTCGGAGAGAGAGAGAGAGGGAGGGAGGGAGGGAGGGAGAGAGGGAGGGAGGGAGGGAGGGATGGATGGATGGAGGGAGGGAGGGAGGGAGGGAGGGAGGGAGTGAGGGAGGGAGGGAGAGAGGGAGGGAGGAAGGGAAGGAGGGAGGGAGGGGGGTGACAGGGTGGGGGTGGTGTTGGGGAGTGGAGTGTGGGGGACGAAATGGGGGATGGGGATAGAAAGAGGAGAAAAAAGGAGGAAGACGGAGAGGGAAAAGAAGAAGGAGGAGGAGGAGGAGGAGGAAAGGGAGAAAGACGGAGAAGGAGGAGGAGGAAAATGAGGAAGAGGCGGGGCAGGAGGAAAAGAGACCTCCAAGTGGGCTGTGACTGAGCAAGCAGGACTTCGCGGAGAACAAAGAGAGAGGAGATCCTGGAGGTTCTAACACCCCCCCCCCCCTGCCTCCCCTCCTCCTTCATACCTCCTTCGAAAAACCTCCATCTCTCGAGGCGGCCTCATGAGGTTCTGATGCCACGTCACCCTGCTTCGACCTCTCTCGCTCTCTCTCTCTCTCTCTCTCTCTCTCTCTCTCTCTCGCTCTCTCTCTCTCTCTCTCTCTCTCTCTCTCTCTCTGTCTCTCGCTCTCTCTCTCTCTCTCTCTCTCTCTCTCGCTCGCTCTCTCTCTCTCTCTTTCTTTCTCTATCTCTCATCTGCTGTCTCTTCTTGTATATATCTATACATATTTATCTTGCTTACTCTCTCTTTCATTATTTCTCTTCAACAACCGCCTCCCTTTCCCTCTTCCTCTCTCTCTTTTTCTACTCCTTATCCTTGTTCTTCTCTCCTTCTCCTCACTGTTTCTGTTCCTCTCCCTCGCTCACTCCCACTATCTCCCCCTTCCGCTCTTCCTTTCCCTTAACCTGTTCCTCTTCCTCTCCTTCTCCCTCTTCCTCTTCCTCTCCTTCTCCTTCTCCCTCTTCCTCTTCCTCCCCCTTTATCTCCCTGTCTCCCTCTCCCTCTCCTCCCCCCTCCCCCTCCCCTCCCCCATCTATGCCCAGAAGGGTTGCGACGGGGGGGGGGGGAGGGGGAGGATGAGACGGACGATACCCCCCCTCCCCCCTCCCCCCCTTAAACTGCCATTGACTGGAATGACGTTTTCCAAGAAGTCTTCCTTTCCATCTATTCACCTTCCTTGTCCGCCGCGGAGACTTTGTGTCGGAATTAATTTTCTTTTGATTTCCTTTTATTTAGATTTTTTTTTTTTTTTTGTTTCTATTCTTATTTTGAGAAGATATTTCTGTTTTTTTTTTTTACGGGGGGGAGGGGGGAGGGCGGTGTGGGGTTATGTACTTGTAACTATTTGTTCTTTTATTTATTTATTTGTTTATTTGTATTTTTTTAAGCTTTCTGTTCGTCGGTCTTTTTCTGTCGCTTTGAATGAATAAATTGGATGGAATAATAACTAAAAACAAAGGAATAGGTAGATAGATGGATGAATCAGGATACAGAGAGAATAAAGAATTGAAAAAAAAAAAATCCTTCCAAATGACTCATCAGCGAGATTTTTTTTATTTTACTTTTCATTATCGAAAGTAAAAAGAAAGAAAGAAAAGAAAAGAAAAGAAAAAAAAAAAAGGAAAAAGAAATTAATCGCATTTTCGGTCCACTTCCTTTATCATTATTTTTTTTGTCTTACATTTTTTTTCGTCAATGCACTTTTGTGTCAGTGAAAGAGAACTAAAAAAAAAAAAAAAATAGAAATAAAAAGAAAGAAAGAGATACGCGCTGAAAAGAAAAGAAGAAGAAGAAGACGAAGAGAGAGAGAAAAAAAGAATAAAGCACGAGAATAGAAAGGGAGGGAAGGGGGAAGGGGGAAGGGGAAGGGGTAGAGGGGGGGGGGGGGGGGGGGGGGTAGCGTGACACCTCGGTCCGTTGAGGTGAGAGTATCATGCAATTCCGCACGCCCTAACGACTGTCACGTGGCACGAGGGGGTGGGGGGGGGGAGGGGGAAGGGAAGGAAGGGGTAAGGAAAGGGAGGGGAGGGTGGGGGGGTGCACAGGCTATGAGGGACGTCAATGGCTGAGATTCTAATAAAAAAATAATAAAAAAACAACAAAAAATAGGATTACACTAATTCCTCATTGTCTATCTAAAAAATATATATATATTAAAAAAAAAAAAAAAACGTTTTCCATCTATTCAAAAACCCTCCCATTTACTTTAAACAAACACCCCCGTTTTCTATTTCAAAAATACCCAACTTTCGGTAAAAAAAAACAAAAAAACCTTCCTTTTCTTTTCTTTTCTTTAATAAATCGCCGCGTTCCACTTAAGACAAAAAGGCTGCAAGAAAAGACAAACATTTACCTGCCGATGGCGGCGGGCGGGCCGGCTGACCGCTCGCTGTGTGTCTTCATCTTCAGCCGCGGTTTTTTCCCTTCATTTTTCTGATCGTCACAGTTGTCTTCTCGCCCTCCGTCTCCTCCTCCTCCTTCTCCTTCTCCTCCTCCTCCTCCTCCTCCTCCTCCTCCTCCTCCTCCTCTTCCTCCTCTCCTCCTCCTCCTCTCCTCCTTCTCCTCCTCCTCCTCCTCTTCCTTCTTATTATTATTATCATTATTGTTATTATTGTAGTTATTATTATTACCATTATTATTATTATTATGATCATCATATTTTTTTTCTTCTGCTTCATCTTCTTCTTCTTCTCTTTCTTCTTATTCCTACTCCTCATTTTGATCCTCCCCACCCCCCCAATCCTTCATCCTAGTCTTCCTCATCGTCTTCTTCCTGTTCTTACCTCCCTCTTTTATCTCCCTACCTGTTCCTTCTTTTCTTCCTCCTTCTCCTTCTCTTCCCATTCTTTCTCCTTTTTCCTTCTCCCCTTCGCTATTCCTTCTTCTCCTCTTCTTTATAATTTTTCCTTCGCCCTCCTTGTCGACTTTATCATTTCTCTCTTTCCTTCTCCTCCTCCTCTCCTTCATTCCTTCTTCGTCTCCTTCTCCTCCTTCTCTTCCTCGTCTTTATAATTTCTATCTCACCCCTTTCCTTTTCCTCCTCCTCTTCTTCCTTCTCCCCCATGCCTCCTTCCTGTTCCTCCTCCTCCTTCTCCTTTTCCTCCTCCTTCTCTTCCTCCTTCTCCTTTTCCACCTTCTCCTCTTCCTAGTTCTCCTGCTCCTCCTCCTCCTCCTCCTCCACCTCCTCCTCCTCCTCCTCCTCCTCCTCTTCCTCCTCGTTCTCCTTCTCCTTTTCCTCCTTCTCCTCCTCGGAGTTACAAATTCTCGAACTACCTGTGAAAGATTTTCCTCTCAACCAATGAGCGCTCGTGTTTCTCCGCCGAGCCGTTGAGGGACGTTCTCCTCAGCCAATCAGCGCTCGAGTTTCTAGCATGTCGACTTTGGGACGGACGCCTGAGGTTGTCTTAAAGGGGGGGGAGGGGGGATAGGGGGGTCAATGACAGGAAAAAAGGAAGACATATGAAAGAACGAAAGAGAGGATGTAGATGCAGACGAAGGAAGAGAATGGGGGGGAGGGGAGATACGTAAAGAGAAGGCAGCGAGGGGGAGAAGAGGGGAAAAAGGTGCGAAGAGAGGAAGAAGCGCGGAGAAGAGTTAAAAGTATGAACGAGAAGCAGGCGAAAGGGACAGAAAGGAGAAGAAAAAAAGAGAGAGAGGAAGAAAGCTAGAGAGAGAGAGAGAGAGAGAGAGAGAGAGAGAGAGAGAGAGAGAGAGAGAGAGAGAGAGAGAGAGAGAGAGAGAGAGAGAAGAAAGCTCAGAAAAATAAAAAAAATGCGAGGTATGAGAAACCTACATATGACCCCCTCCCCCCCAAAAAAAAACAAAAAAACCCACCGAAGGAAGGGATAAAAGAGGGAGAGGAAGACAGTGGAGCGAAAGCGAAAGAGAGAAGAAGGAGGGATGAGAGGCAGGCGAGGGCAAAGGGGCCAGGGCCGGGCGGTGTTTGGGCCAAGATCACCGGATCCCATCGCCTCCCGCCCCGCGCAGCCCAAATATTTGATCGGCGATGATTCTGCGCATCCTGAGTCAAAAATGCGCAACAACGCCGCCATTGTCTTGCCGTGGCGGGGGGGGTGTGGGGGTGGGGGGCAGGCGGGAGGGGGTGGAGAAGGCGGGAGAGGGGGCGAGGTGGAGGTGGAGGGTGAAGGGAGAGAGGGGGATGGGAGAGAGAGAGAGAGAGAGAGAGAGAGAGAGAGAGAGAGAAGGAGGAGAGAGAAGGGGGAGCGAGGAGAAGGGAAAAGAGGGGGGCGAGGAGGATAGGGGGGCCAAGGAGAAAAGAGGGAGGGAGGGGAGGGAATTGGAGAAGAGGGGGAGGGACCAACAGCAGCGGCAACAGCGACACCCCCCCCCCTCTCCTCCCCCCCACCACCCCTCGGCCTGGACTCCGATCTCATATTCCTCGGACGATCCTCTGGCTCCCACGGCCGGACACCAGGCTCCTCCTCCAGGCGTGGTCATCCCTTCGCCCGTGTCCCAAAGGCCTGGCGGGGGGGCCTCACCCGTTCCAGCTGGACCATTGGTCAAGCTAAACACCCCTCCCCTCTGCCCCCTCCCCCTCGAGCCTCCTCCTCCTCCTCCTCTTCCCCCTACTTCCCCCCTCCTCCTCCTCCTCCTCTTCCTCCCAAGCCCCTCCCTCTCTTCACAAACCCCTTCCCTCCCTCCAGATCCACCCTCTCCCCCTTCCCCCCTTCCCCCTCCCCTCCCTCCCTCCCTCCCCCTGCCCCTCTCTCCACCCGTACCACTCGTCCAATGACTTATGAACATTATCTTGACTTAGCAACAAAGAGGGTTGTTGATACTACGAATTTTAGCTCTCGGAGATCTCTGCCAATGCTAATTTGGCCGCCGAGGGATTGGCCATTCCACTTACCAGAAAAATTACCCAGGGCTACATTATGCAAGCTTCACTGGAGCGGACCCGGGGCTTTCTTCGGCTTCTGCCTTCCTTCTTACCCTTTTCCTTCGTCTTTATTCTTCGCTTTGGCTGATTTCCTTTTCGGTAAGATGCGAAGGGTGTGGAAGAAGAAAAATTGAAATGCGTTGGGAGGGAGGGAGGGAGGGAGGTATGGAGAGAGAGGGAGAGGGAGAGGGAGAGAGAGGGAGAGAGAGAGAGAGAGAGAGAGAGAGAGAGAGAGAGAGAGAGAGAGAGAGAGAGAGAGAGAGAGAGAGAGAAAGAGAGAGAGAGAGAGAGAACCAACCATTTTTTTTTTTTTTTTTTTTTTTTTTTTTTTTTTTATAGAACCCTAATGAAGCGAACCAATCCAAGTCGTGCATTATCCGTCCCCAGTCAGGCGGATCAAGTACCAGAAAGACTTCGAAACAGCCAAGGACGGAACTACCTTCATCCAAGCAGTTCGTCCTTTTGGCTAATCTGCCTTTCAGAAGCTCGTAGAGGGAGGGGGAAAGGGGGGAGAGGGGGGAGGGGGGGAGGGGAGAGGAGGTGAGGGGAGGTGGGGGAGAGGGGAGGTGGGGGAGAGGGGAGGTGGGGGAGAGGGGGGGAGAGGAGGTGAGGGGAGGTGGGGGAGCGGGGGAAGGGAAGAAGGGGAGAGGAAGGGAGGAAGGGGAGGGGGAGAAGGGGGAGGGGAAGGGCCTTTCATTTTTTTTTTTTTTTTTTGAAGTCCCGTGATTCTCATATACGTCGCTCTAATCCATCTCGAAAACGCAAGACGTAAAATTGGCAGTTTCGAGACGACCAGCCAAGCCGAAAAAACCTTAGGACGTGTTGCAACCGATAATATTTTCTGATGGTTTTGATAGTTGCGAAGAGCTATTGCAACGACGCTTCACTTGTAATAGAGTTTGTTTTTTTAATGTAGCATGTCATTGCAATGTTTATGAACATGAGTTTCCCTTATTGTCTATATAAAACGTTGCATGATATTGCAAGAGTTATCAATACGAGTTGTCCTTATTATCTACATAAAACTTTGCATATCATTGCAATACTAATCTACTTTAATCTCCTTTTTTTTATCCGCATTCAGCATTGGATATAATTGCAATATCTATTACATTTTTCAATAACATTTAGCGTTTCATATCATTACAATCCTTATCAACATCAATTTACCTTCCTTTTTACTTAGAATCTCATATGATTTTTAATACTTATCAGCACCAATTATATTTTCTTTATTTTCTCTACAGCTTCCGATATCTCGAAGCTCATTGAGTCTCCTCCTCATGCAAGCAGTCTATCTTCGAATTAGTTTTTATTATCTCTAATTAAATTTATTACGCTGAGATGTACAAGGCTTCTTAAGTACGTGCACGCCAAAGGCCTGGTGAGGTGATGATGATGTGTGTGTGTGTGTGTGTGTGTGTGTGTGTGTGTGTGTGTGTGTGTGTGTGTGTGTGTGTGTGTGTGTGTGTGTGAGAGAGAGAGAGAGAGAAAGAGGGAAAGAGAAAGACAGAGAAAGACAGAGAAAGAGAAAGACAGAGAAAGAGAAAGACAGAGAAAGAGAAAGACAGAGAAAGAGAAAGACAGAGAGCGAGAACGAGACAGACAGACAGACACACAGACACACAGACAGACAGACAGACAGAGAGCCTTTCCCAAGAGCTCCGGTTTATCCTTTTTCGGATAATTTTAGATCCCCGGCAAGTCCTCATTCATACCGACTGACGGCGCTGTTTAAATTCAAAATGGCTTTTTTAGTGTAGGGGTTATGTACTGGTTGGGCGAGAGGGGGGGGGGGGGGGCGTGAAGGAGGGAAGGAGGGGAGGAAGAGAAAGAGATAACGAAAATTCTTTCATCTTCAATACGGCGGGTGTATAAATGCATACGTACATACATACATACATAGGTAAGTAAGTGATTACATACGTACACCAAATACATATATGCACAGATGAATATATACGGGCATGCACACAGACACACACACACACACACACACACACACAACACACACACACACACACACACACACACACAAACACACAAACACACACACACACACACACATATATATATATATATATATATATATATATATATAAACACAAACACACACTCGCACACACATTTATATATATTCATACACCCATTTATACAAGTGCAAACCCCGGAAAGCTGAGGCCGCCGCCCACACCCACGATAAACAACACCCGGCAGGATAATGATAAGCATTTTGGAGAATAAAAATCCGCGGCCAAATGAGCTCTCAGATAATTAAAGAACTTCCCCGTGTAATGGCGGGTCGCGGCGAGGACCTATCCCGGAGAAGAAGAAGAAGGAGAGAGAGAGAGAAAGAGAGAGAGAGAAAAAAAAAGAAAGAGAGAAAAGCTATAAAATATTAATGCCCTAATAAACATGTCCATTTTGGTTGGTGTCGGCTATTCAATAGATTTCATACCTTCCGCGCCCCGTCATCGTGGCTGGAGCGGGGGGAGGGGGGGGAGGGGGGAGGGGGGATGGGGATGGGGGGGAGGAGGGGAGATGGATGAAGGAAGGGGAAAAGGAGGAGGAGGAGTGGGAGAGAGAGAGGAAGGACAAGAGGAAGAGGAGGAGGAGGAGGAGGAGGAAGAAAGGGTAAATATGAGAGACCAAGGAGCAGGACAAGCAAAGAAAGAAAATAAGAGAGGATAAGAAGAAATAGCAAGAAACATGGGAGAGGACAACGCAAAACAACAACAACAATAATAATGATAATCTAAAAAAAAAAAAAAAAAGAACAAGAACTTGCAATTCCAAGCAGAGAGATCTCCAACTTACCCGCCAAAGATCGAAATAAATTAAGCCCGAGACCCAGCTGACGGAGAAAGACCCGGATGAAGGCGAGAGAGTCCCCCCACCCCCCAGCCGATGTCCCCACGTAGGCAGGTCCAGCGACGAGGCGAGGCGCTGATAAGGGACACATCGAAAGGGGGGATAGAAGGACGCGGAAGGATAGAGCTCCGACACTGATGGATGGAGGAGGGAAGCGGGAAGAGGCGAGCGGAGGAAAAGGGAGATAGAGAGACAGCGCGCGGCGGCGGGATCGAAATCGTCAGTTCGCACATTCAAATCCGCGCAAAATGGCGGTCCGAGGCCACCAGCCGTCGCGGCGGAGACGTCCGAGAAGGAAAAGGAAGAAAACAAGAAATAAATAGAGGCCAGAGAGAGGGAAAGATAAGCAACAAGCATAAGACGCGATGGGCATGTGCCGTGGGTACCAACAGCGGCGTCCCACCTCCCAAATGCTATAAATCGAGAAGGAGCTTCTCCGTTTTCTACGATATCAGCTGGCGGCGAGTCTCCCAGAATACCAATATCCGAGGATGGTAACCCGATATTCAGCTTGCGTTTATTTATAAACTTACACGGACGATGTTAGATAATTAAAAGCATGTAAAGCTTTTATATATTGCATGAAAGTTTATGGAAATTAGCGATTAGCATACGTTCGTCATGACAGTTGGAACCTGACATGTTTTGAATATTAAGAGTGCGGGATCTGATAGGACCAGGTCGCCATTATAACACGAGTTCCCGCCTTCACAAGAAAAACAACAAATATAAACTCTTAATGATCTTTCCCTTGCTCCCTCCCCCCACCTGCCCCTGCCCCTCCCTCCGTCCCTTCTCTTCCTTGTCTTTCTTTCTTTCCTCTCTTTCTCCTTTTCATCCCGAAACGTTTCAGAAATAAGCTACAGGTCCGGCAGAACAATGGCTGGGAGTCGGTTTTATCTGTGAGGTTAATGAATGCCAAGGTACAAACGAGGCGTTCGAATTTGGAAAAAGTTGGCCGGCGGACGGATTATAATAAAAGCCGCGAAGGTGATGTGTAAACCACGGTAAGGCCGCGCTTCCTATGCAGCGAGCGTCGGCCGACTGTCGTAAAAATGCAGATCGTAAGTGTTATAAAAAAGGGGAAGAGTCGAAGCAGAGCATATGGCATTCCGACTTGAAAAGAATGCAAGAGAATAACCTATCTTTTAATCACTCTTCAGGGGTGTGGAAGGTATAGAAGTCTAAATTAATAGGAGTGCTCTCAGGGATATAATCTCGGCGAGAGACCACGGCGCCGGGATGTACCTCCCGGGCCATCTCGCGAAGGTCTGAGAGCCCGCCGGGAAATAAAACCAGCCGTATTACGGTTTATGACACAGTGCATGAGGGGTTTATGAGGCCCTGCATGAGGGCTCCGGACGGGGGGAGTGGGTGTAGCAACTCCTCAAATATGCATAAACAATTTCCCAATACATACATAATTCGGCCGCACTAAAACACAAAAATGTTCTAACCCCGCGCCCTCTCCGCCGTTCCCCCGGGCGGCCCTCCCCGACGTTTCCCAGGAATGCCGAGCCAAAGCGCGGGAAAACCGGAGTCATCTTCTATCGCTTTTGTAATCCGAGAAAATCAAACTCATCACGACTTACCTGTAGATGTGGGCGTGGTGGGCGTGGTGGGCAAGGACTTGTGGGTGTCCATCGTGGGGGGGAGGGGGACGCCATGCCCTGGGACGCCCTTCCCGTCCTGAAGAGCGGCCAGGGTGAGCAGCGTGGAGAAGTTGCCTCCGCCGAGCATCTGCCGGAAAGAAAACATTTTAGTATCAGAATAAGAGACGCTTTACTCAGACTATCAATAAACCATAAAATCAACCCCAAGAAAAGACGACGATAACAGCCCACAACACACGATAAACTCAATAATAGTGGCAATAACAATTAATAATCGCGAGACGAACAAAACAAAACAAAACACCAGCACAGACGACAATAGCAAGCCGCAGGAATGCAAAAATAATAAAACGGAACCGAACCCAAGCTGGCCAACAATAACCCCGAATAATAATAATAAAAGCAAGACTGATACAAGCCACTACAAGGTTAAAGAGCAGAGAATAAAGAGAGGAGAAAGAGCCAGAGATGAGAGCCAGCAAGAGGCCTGATCATCACAACAACGCCATCACCAACACACTAAGTAGAAGTAACACTGAACAACGCACTAAAACGGTAGGATAATTACTGCCCGCGTTGGCAGTAAACAGGAAAGGATTGCCGCATTAACATAAAAAAAGGAAAATAAACAATCGAAGGTAAATAAGAATGATGATAATGCTAGTGAGGATCATCGTACTGTTACTAATAAACTGTAGCACAGGTTTTATCAGCAATCGTGTGTTAATATTAAGATGAATTATTCGCAAAGTAAATACCTCCTTTTTTATATATACGATGTACTCAACAGCCCAATAAAGAAGAGAGAAAACGATCTCTTTATTTTCCCTCTCCGACGCTTCTCTCTCTCTCTCTCTCTCTCTCTCTCTCTCTCTCTCTCTCTCTCTCTCTCTCCCTCCCTCTTCCTCTTTTTCTATTTTCTTTTTTCTCTTAACGTGTACAAAACAAACAAAACCATCAGCATCAGCTACATGAAGCGTCCAACAAACAACTCTTTCCGATAAGATCGCGAGAAGGGAGTTGCAGAAAATTTGAATATTGCAGCGGGACTCCGGCCGGGACCGCGGAGGCGTCGGCGGCCGCGGCGTCGTCCTCCTCGGGGAGACCCAGATCCGCTGCCCCTCAGTCCTCCTCCTCCCCTCGAGGCTCACTGCCCGGCCGTCTCGAGTCCGCGATGAAACCCGATAATATTCGCTTGTGATTGTATACAAATTGCGAGATGATTTGCATATCGACAGCCAGCCGAGAATAAAATGAGGACGTGACGGGGGTGCCCAAGGGACGTACCCAGGTCCTCGCGGAGGGCGCAGTTGGGGTCGCCTCTTGGGATGCTGCGGCAGGACGCCCGCGACGCTCTCGGGGCTTCCTTGCTTCTCTCTTTATCGAAGGACGCGTGATGCTGCATGAGAAGGATGCCACGGGATGCATTTAGTGAACCCGAGCGCGGACGTCCTTATACGGGGAAGAACATATAGGGTTAGTGAAAGAGAGAGAGAGAGAGAGAGAGAGAGAGAGAGAGAGAGAGAGAGAGAGAGAGAGAGAGAGAGAGAGAGAGAGAGAGAGAGAGAGAGAGAGAAGAAAGATAAACAAAGTAAGAAAAAGGGACGAAGAAAACGAAAAACAGAACAAAGAGAAACAGAGAAAGAAAATAAAACAGAGAACGAAAAGAAAGAGACAGGGAGAGATTAAGATAGAAGGAGAGAAAGAGAGAGAGAGAGAAAATAACACAAACACAAAGATACCAAAGAAGCTCCCTTGTCCTCATTTCGCTCGTAATTAAAACAGCTTCATAGTCATCTTGCCAATTTTGATGATCGAAAACTTGTTTGCATAGACGCTGATAAGACGTGGCTCACTGCTCGCTCCTCCTCCTCCTCCTCCTCCCTCCTCCTCCTCCTCCTCCTCCTCCTCCTCCGCCTCCTTTTCTTCTTTTTCTTCTCTTTTTTATTATTCTCTTCCTTCTTTTTTCTTCTTATTTCTTTTCTATTTCTTCTCATTTTTTTTCTTCTTCTTTTTCATCTTCTTCCTTTTCTCCTTCTTCTCCTTCTTCCTCCTTTTTCTTGTTCTCTTTCTTCTCCTCTTTTTCCTCCTCCTTCTAATACTTCCATCGTTTTTCACTCTTCTCTCTGCTTATCCTATTCATCCTTCATATTCTTTTCTTTTTTCACTAATTCCATCTGCACATCATCATCATCATCTTCCCTCTCCTCCTCCTCGTCATAACCACCATCCTTATCTTCCTCCGCCTCATCATACTTCTTCTCCTCCTCGTCATCATCATCATGCTCTACCTCCTCCTCATCTTCCCTCTCCTCCTTCTTCCCATCATCACCATCATCATCTTCCTCCTCCTGTTCTTCTTCCTCCTCCTCCTCCTCCTCCTCTTTCTCCTCCTCCTCCTCTTCCTCCTCCTCTTCATCTTCCGCTCCCCCCTCACTCTCTGAGCCCCCCCCCCATCTCCTTCCCCACTGCACCCATACCCCCCACCCCCCTCCCCTCTCCTCTCCGTCACAGCATCCACCAAGATTAACAGCGCAAAGGCATCTCAGACATTTCGGAGCGTGGGAAAATCCAGCGAAGATTTCCCACGATTCTATTTAAATCCTTGCCGGCTTTTCTTTATTTTTTTTCAGTTTTACCTTTCTCGTTTTCTTTTTTTTATTCTTGTTTCTTTGATTTTCTTTCTCTCCGTTCTATGGAGAGAAGAGACGAGAATAAGGGGGCAATTTTAATAAATAGCGATGAAGATTAGGAAGAGAGAGAGAGAGAGAGAGGGAGGGAGGGAGGGAGGGAGGGAGGGAGGGAGGGAGGGAGAGAGAGAGAGAGAGAGGGAGGGAGGGGGAGAGAGAGAGAGAGAGAGAGAGAGAGAGAGAGAGAGAGAGAGAGAGAGAGAGAGAGAGAGAGAGAGAGAGAGAGAGAGAGAGAGACAGAGAGAGAGAGAGATACGGAAAGAAAGGGGAAAAAAAACATAATAAGAAAAGAGAAAGAACCAAAAAAGTAATAAAAAAGCAATCTTCTCCCCCATTAACAGACGAGCCCCATTCACCATTTATTCGCAAAATTAACCCCACCCCCAACCTCCCCACCCCCCCCCCACCCACCTTTCCTCCTTTAACCATCCCTCACAAGAGCAAGCCTTTACGACTCCCAAGCGGCGTGACACGGCCGTTATAACACGCAGAACACATGTAAAGAACAGCCATAAACCTCACGCCGGAAGCCAAGAATATAACGAAATCCCGGCCAGGTGGATCTACGCTGCTGAGCATGCGCGTCGCGGCGCCGATTTCACGCGAGGGCCTGAGGAGCGGCGCTCGTGTCTCCGGGCGGCGGCGGTGCGGTCTGCTTTTGTTGTTGATGTTGGTTTGTGTTTGTTTTTGGTGCTGGTGGTGTGGGTTGTGGTTTTGTTGTTGGTTGTTGTAGTTTCTTTTTCTATTAATATTGTTGTTGTTGTTATTATTACTGTTGTTGTTATCATTATCATTATTATTATCAATATTATTATTATTGTTATTATTATTATTATTATTATTATTACTATTATTATTATTATTGTTATTATCATTGGCATTGTTATCATTATTATTATCATTATCATAACCATAATTGTTATTACTATTATTATCAACATCATCCTTATTGTCATTATTTTCTGATCTTACTGCGTTTATAAGCAACCACTTCCAGATCCCAAAACAGAGTCCGCTGTAATTTTTGCGTTCATCCACATCTGTATTCACAATTTTTTATTCCTTTTTTTTTTAGCTTCTCTGATTTCGAGGATTGTCAGTCTGATATACGACCCCCTTTCCCCTCGACTCCCCCCCCCCCCCTCGCTTCCCCCTTTTAATTCTAGACATTTTCTCGAGGGGAATTCCCTGCTTGTCTCCCCCCCCTTTCCCCACTCCCTTACCCCACCGTCGCTATCCTCCCCCTCTCTCCTCCCCCCCTTCCCCTACCCTCTCCTCCTTCCCCTCTCCCCTCTTCTTCTCCCCCTCTCCCCTCTTCTTCTCCTCCTCCTTCCCTTCCCCTCTTTATTTCCTTCCTCCTTGAGGTCTTCGAAGGGGAAATCTGGCAAGATGAGGAGCTTCCTTGTCACAATAAATCGACTTGGTATAAGCGACTTCAAGGGGCGGAAAATGGGGGGGGGAGGGGAGGGAGGGGGAGGGAGGGAGGGGAAAGGAGAGAGATGGAGGGGATGGAGAGAAAGGGAGGGCGGAAGGGGGGGGGGGTGCAGGAAGAGAGGGATAAAGGAGGGGAGGGAGGCGAATACGTGAAGGGAGAAGGATGGAGGGATAGAGGAAAGGGAGGGTGGAAGGAGGTATAGACAGGGAGGGGGCAGGGAGGGGAGGGAAGGGGAGGGGAGGGGAGGGGAGGGGAGGGAAGGGGGAGACATGCAGGTACCGAAACGAGGAATGAAATACTGCTTGTATTTCTTGTCATTTCTCTCTCTTCCTTTTCGTTTCCCGGTTTATCTTATTTACTTCTTTTTTTTCTCTCATTCGCCTATCTATTCATCTTTGTATTTCTATTCTTTTCTTTTACCTCCATTTTCTTTTCCATTTTCTGATGTTTGTCGTGGTCATTAGCATTATTATCATCCTCACTGTCCTCATATTCATTATCATCACTTTTATTATCGCTCTCCTCCTTCTCTCCTCTCCTTCCCCTTCTCATCCACTTTACTCTACTTCCTTTCTCTCTCTTTTTCTCCTCCTCCTCCTCCACCACCTTCTTCTCCTCCTTCTTCTCCTCCCTCTCTCTTCCCCTCTTCCTCCTACTCCTCATCCACCTTCTTCTCCTCCTCCTCCTCCTTCCTCTCTCTTCTCCTCCTCCTCCTCCCTCTTTCCCCCTCCTCCTCCTCCTCCTTCTCCTCGTCCACTTGCCACTCCCCTCCCCCGCTCTCCTCTCCATCGACATATCTACCACACATGCAGAACATCCGCGAAAGGTCCTCCCTCCCTCCCTCCCTCCCCCTCTCTCCCACCCTTCCTCACACCCTCTCTGCCTCACCCTTTCACCCGCTCCCCCCCCCCCCCCCCCGCGTTATTTTCGGTATCTTTGCTCCCGTCCGGTATTAGGGCGGAGGAGAAGAGAAGATGAAGAAGGGAGGGAGAGAGGGAGAGGAGGAGATGAAAAAAGGAAGGGAGGGAGGGAGGGAGGGAGGAAGGGAGGGAGGGAGGAAGGGAAGGGAGGAGTGAGGAGAGGAGAGACAGAAGGCGAAGCAAGGACGAGGGAATAAAGGGAGACGGAGGGAAAGAGGGAGAAATTGAGAAAGGGAAAGAGGGAGAGAGTAAAGAAGGGAGGAAGGGAGGGAGGGAAGAACAAGAGCAACTCACAAAATATTTAGATCTCAGGAAGGAGGTAAAAAGGAAGAGGAAAAAGAGGATGAGGAGGAAGCGTCAGAGGAAGAGAAGCAAAGGAATGGAAGAAGAGGCAAGTGGGGATGAAGGGGAAGTGGAAGGGAGGTGGAAGAACAAAGAGGCGTCAGTGTTGTTATTGTGGCTACGTTGACAGGCATCTTGATGACCAAATGCCTCACACCTTCAGAACACACACGCACTCAAACACACACACACAAACACACACAGATGAATATATATAAACATAAACACACACACACACACACACATACAAATATATATATATATATATATATATATATATATATATATATATATATATATCGTAGCAATAATAAGTAACTTTCTATTTATCTACGAATGCCATTGTCTATCTTTCCAGGAAAACAGATGTACCGAAACCTTCAAAGACATCATCACCACCATCGACAACAAGAGAAGAAAATAGAATTATCATCATTCAGAAAAAAATAATGTTCAAAAGCGCTTGATACAGACTATCCCCCTTCCCTCCCCCCATTCCCCCTCCTTCCCTCCCCCACCCTATACCCCCCTCCCCCCTCCCCCCTTTATCCTGACTCCCGGACGGTCGGGCATTAATCCTACTTACCCCGCCCATCCCGCCCGCCCGCCCATCCCGCCCGCCCGCCCGCCCGCTTCCTCTGCGCCGCCTACGCTTTTCCCAACCCACAAACACACCACTTCCTCTCGCTCTCTCTCAGGGCCGCCCACCGACCGCCCGATTCGCCTGCCTTTCCTCTCCCACGCCTACAGGGAGGGGGAGGGGGATGGGGAGGAGGGAGAGGAGGGGAGGGAAGGAAGCAAGGGGAGGTCGGTACTGGAGAGGGAGAAACACATATACAATTGTACTGATACAATGTGTACACAGACACATACACACACACACACACACACACACAAACAAGTACACACACATACACAAAAACACACACACACAGAACAAACAAACAAACAAACAACCACACACACAAACAACCCTCCCTCCCCCCTATACACACATACACATATCCTCTCCCCCTTCCCCTTAACCCCCTCCTCCCCCCTCCCCCCCAATTAACCCGCCAGACGACAGCGAGATTACACACCTCCTTGGCCGCCTCGCCGTACCCCCCCCTCCCCCCCCCTTCCCCTCCCCCTCCCTCCCCCTCGCCCGCCCCCTTGCTCCTCCCGCGAGCAGCCCTTGCAACAACTATCCCTCTCAATCTGCAATTGAGTTGTCAATGGCC
The DNA here is from genome assembly GCF_019202785.1 of Penaeus chinensis. Classification (NCBI taxonomy): domain Eukaryota; kingdom Metazoa; phylum Arthropoda; class Malacostraca; order Decapoda; family Penaeidae; genus Penaeus; species Penaeus chinensis. The sequence goes on from NC_061840.1 coordinate 20,447,908, forward strand.
AATTACCCCCGGGATTAAGAGAATCATCCGCTCCTCTTGGGGGGAATTTCTCGCCGACGAAGGGAGACGATCAGAAGGGAGGAGATGAAGAGAAGGGAGAGAAAAGAGAAGGGAGGAGATGAAGAGAAGGGAGAGAAAAGAGAAGGGAGGAGATGAAGAGAAGGGAGAGAAAAGAGAAGAGAGAATGTGAAGAGAAGGGACAGAAAAGAGAAGAGAGAAAATGAAGAGAAAGGAGAGAAAAAAGAAGAGAGGAGATGAAGAGAAAGGAGAGAAATGAGAAGGAGGAAATGAAGAGAAAGGACAGCAAAGAGAAGAAAGAAGATGAAAAGAGAGGAGAAGAAAAGAGAAGAGAGAATACGAAGAGAAAGGGCAGAAAAGAGAAGAGAGGAGATGAAGAGAAAGGAGAGAAAAGAGAAGGGAGGAGATGAAGAGTAAGGAGAGAAAAGAAGAGGGAGGGACAAGAGGGACGTGATCCGAGCGCGTGGATGCTGCGATCGGCAGGAGAGAGACGCCCTTCACCCCCCCCCCCCCCATTTCCCGGCGCTTCGGGATCGGGCGTGTGTCTCCGGCAGGCACAGGCGGAGGGGAAAGACAGTTTTTTTTTAGTCTCTCTAAGTGCCGGCCATTAAGCAGACGCGTGGATGCCTGTTTGAGAGAGGGGGAGGGAGGGAGGGACGAGGGAGGGAGGGAGGGAGA
>NC_061840.1:20450528-20455528 GCF_019202785.1 Penaeus chinensis
CCTCGCTTCCTCTCCCTCGCCCTCTCCCCTCGCTCTCCTCTCCCCTCGCCCTTCCTTCGCTCTCCTCTCCCTCGACCTCTCCTCGCCCTCTCCCCTCGCTCTCCTCTCCCCTCGCCCTCTCCCCTCGCCCTCTCCCCTCGCTCTCCTCTCCCCTCGCCCTCTCCCCTCGACGGCCATAGCTTTAACGTCGAAAATCCCGCGATTACCTGCCTCGCGGACATGCCAAAACGGAGAGCACATTTTGAGGGAAAATTCGCGCGGAACTTCTGATGTCCTCCCCCCCCTCCCCCTCCCTCCCCGTCTCCCCTTAAGTCTCCTCCTCGTCTTACCCCCCCACCCCCACCCCCCACCCCCTCAGAAACACTATGTCACCGGAGCCAAACAGATCTTGAGGGTCTGTCTAACACACAAACACACACACACACACACGTACACACACAGAGAGACACATAGACACACACACACACACACACACACACACACACACACACACACACACACACACGCACGCACACACGCACACACACACACACACACACACATACGTACACACAGACACACACCTCTGTGCTGTCACCATTTGTCGTGTTTCGCGGAATATCTGGCGACGCGCTGATGGTATCGAGGCGCTCGGGGTCCTCACGTCACGCCGCCGCTTCGCCACCCGCCTCGTCTGGCCCGGGGCGTGTTCTTGTTCTTGTTCTTGTTCTTGTTCTTCGTCTTTTATCTTTTCTTCATCTTTTTATTTCTCCTCCTCCTTCTTCTTCTTCTTCTTCTTCTTCTTCTTCTTCTTCTTCTTCTTCTTCTTCTTCCTCTTCTTCTTCTTTCTCGTTCTTCGTCTTTTTCTTGAACATTTTTATTTTCCATTATCTACATCCAATTCCTTCTCATTATTTTCCTCCTCTTCTTCATTATCATGATCATCATCAATCCTTCTCCTCCTTACCCTTTCTTCTTCTTCTTCCTCCTCCTCATCATCATCATCAATCCTCTTTCTCCTCCTCCTCCTCATCTCTTTCTATCTCCCCTTTTCTTACCCTATCACTCATCCAGCCTTCTTCGGCTTCTCTATCTCCCTCCGAAAGAAACATATTTACACTTTTCAATCATTCATCTTCCTCATTTACTCGTGATCTCTGGGCAAATCTCTCCCCCTCTCCCCTCCCTTCTCTCCCCCTTCCCCATCCCCTCCTCTTCCTCCTCCCAACGCCCCCTCCCTTTCCCTATGCCCACATCTCTTCCCCCCTCCTCCTCCTCCTCCCCATGCCCTCCTTTCCTCCTCCTCCTCCTCCTCCCCATCCCCATGCCCTCCTCTCACCCTCCCCATCTTCTTCGACCCCTCCCCTATCCCTTCCTCCTCCCCAAACCTCCCTCGCCCCCTCCACCTCCTTCCCATTTCCCCTCTCTCCCCATGCCCTCCTTTCCTCCTCCTCCTCCTCCCCATGCCCTCCTTGCCTCCTCCTCCCCATGCCCTCCTTTCCTCCTCCTCCTCCTTCTCCTCCCCACGCCCTCCTTTCCTCCTCCTCCCCATGCCCTCCTTTCCTCCTCCTCCTCCTTCTCCTCCCCACGCCCTCCTTTCCTCCTCCTCCTCCTCCCTCCCCCTCCCCTCCACCTCCTTCCCTCCCCCCCTCTGTCCAAGGCGCATCCCCGAGCAGCGCCGAGCCTCCGGGGACCCCATCCAGCGAAGACAGGCACGGACTAATGGAGTTATTTAGCTTCTGAACCGCTGATGGAACCAAGGCCAGGAGTCTTTATTTCGGCTTCTTTTTTTCTTACTCTTCTTGCAAAAAAAGAAAAAAAGAAAAGAAGAAAAAAATGTATCTGTTTCTTGTCTCTCTCTCTCTCTCTCTCTTTTGATTTCTTTGTTTCTTTCTCTCTGTCTGTCTCACTATCTCTCGCTCTCTCGCTCTCTAACTATACATCTATATGTATTAATCTATTTAACCTGTTTGTTTGTCAGGCTACTTTCTCTCCCTTTCTCTCTCTGTTCCTCCCCTCCTCCTCCTCCTCCTCCTCCTCCTCTCTCTCTCTCTCTCTCTCTCTCTCTCTCTCTCTCTCTCTCTCTCTCTCTCTCTTTTCATTTTCGCGACCCCCTTACCTTCGTCCCGACTCCCCCCCCGTCTCCCTATTTCGCACTATCCACACGTCCTCCGTTGTCTCTCTGCCCTCTATCTATCCCCCCTCCTCCCCCGCCCCCCCGCAGAGGAGCAGAAACAACAGCGGGGGCACAATAATCCGCCCATACCCATCATTCTAACTCCTCCTTCGTACCCCCTACCCCCATCCCCACCCTCATAGTCAGCAGAGGGAGCAGGCATATGTCAGCGTCCAGTCATGCAGAGTCTGTGATGGTTCCCCCTCCCCGGCCTGCGCGCGGTCGTTTGTCAGTCACGGCGGGGGGGGAGGGAGAAGGTTGGGGGGGAGGGAGGGGAGTAGGTTGGGGGAGAGGAGGGGTGAAGGTTGGGGGGAGGAGGGGAGGGGAGAAGGTGGAGGGGGATGGGGGAGGGAGGAGTGGGTAGAGTTAAAGGGGGGAAGGTTGGGGGTGGAGAGAAAAGGGGTGGAAGAGGGGAGGAAAGGGGGGGGGGAAAGATTGAGGGGTAAGGGGGAGGGAGAAGGTGGAGGAAGAGGAGTGGAAGAGGTGGAGTGAAGGGGGGAAGGAGAGGGAAGATGGGGGAGGGGAGAGGGGTGAAGTAATGGGGGTTAGAGGTAGGGGAGGGGGAGGAAGAAGGTAGAGGAAGGGTGGAAGGAGGGGTGGGGGGGGGGAGGGCGTTCCATCTCAGCTGACTGTCTTCATTATTTTTCAATCGTCGTCTCTCATTCACCTCATTCATTCATCCTCATCGTCAGTTTTTTTTTTTTTTTCATTCTCGTCTCTCCTCTTTTGCTCTCTTCATCAGACGTGTGTTTTATCCTCCAGTATATGTATATATACATACTTACACGCACACACACACGTATCCAATATATATGTATTATATATACACACACATGCACACACAAACACACACACACACACACACACACACACACACACACACACACACACACACACACATACACACACACACACACATACACACAAACAAACACACAAACACCCCCCCCCCCCTCGATCGCAAGGACTATCAGTTGTTTAGCATTTTCTGCCTCCCCCGCTGAGCCCTCGCCTCGCAGGGCCATTTGTCTGGCGCCCCGGGACCCCTCTTTGTTCCAGGCCATGGCCCACCCCGCCCGCCCATGGCCCTCGAGATCGGCCCCTGGCTGCCCTGCTTAGAACGGCACAGCGCCACATACTCCGAGCCACACGCGGGTCATGCGGTCCTTCGCCTGCCTCGCATGACACCGCATGACACTGCATGGCACATTATGAGGGTGCTTTTTTTTATGTCTCGTATCTTTGAGGCATGAGGGAGGAGAGTGTCAATCTTGAATGTGGTTTTATGTTGTTTCTCCGGCTCTAGTTGGATGTGGTTTTCCGGCTCTATGTTGGATGGGGTTCTCCGGCTCTATGTTGGATGTGGTTCTACGGTTCCTCCCTCGCTATGTGGTCATGCGCGGCGATGCATCATCCGGGTTCTATGGCCACGTTTCAACCTCGTCGTACATCATTTGTGACGTTTTCATTCTCGCTCTCTCCCTCTTCTGTCTCTCTTTATTCCTGGCTCTTTTGTTATTCCCTGAATCTTGTGTTTTGCTCTGTGGCTTTCACTCTCTTGCTTACTTGCTTATGCGGTCGCTCACTCCCTCGTTTTCTCTTTCTTTTTCTTTTTTTTTTCTTTATTTCGCTCTTTCTTTATTTCTCTTTCTCTCTCTCTCTCTCTCTCTCTCTCTCTCTCTCTCTCTCTCTCTCTCTCTCTCTCTCTCTCTCTCTCTCTCTCTCTCTCTCTTTCTCTCTCTTTCTCTCTCTCTTATTCTCTCTTTCTCACTCTCACTCTCCTTCCCCTTCTCCCTCTTCTTCTCCGTCTCTCTCTCTTTCTTCTCCTTCTCTCAAGCTCAAGTCAGGCATTCCTTTTGCTTTCCTCTCATGCGAAAAAATAAAGTGGCGAAGGAAAAAAAAAATCAAGAAGAAAGAAAGAAAGAAAAAAGAAGGAAAAAAATCGGCAATAAAATATGAAAAAACAACATGACAGAAGAAGAGCTGCAAATATTCCTAATCACGATCAGATCCTCTTCAGGACGCATTCGATCGTTTGTTTGGATGACTGGATCCTCTCCTTCAACAATGATGCCTTTCCTTTCTTAAGCCTTTCGCTCGCTTATGTGGACTACCCCTCCCCCCCTTCCCTTCCCTCTCCCTCCCTCCTCCTTCTCCTCCTTCCCTCTCCCTCCCTCCTCCTGCTCCCTTCTTCCACTCACTCCCTCTTCCCTCCCTCCCTCCCTCCCTCCCTCCCTCCCTCCTTCCCTCTTCCTCCCACAACCTACCCCACCCATTCATCTTTTTTTTTTTTTTAGATTTCGTTAAATGCTAAAGAATCCTCGACATTTTATTTTTTGAGACAACACAGGGAGCATAATACCTGTTCATATTCTAAGAGAGGGAGAGAAAAAAATCGAACGTTTCAACTGTCGACCAAAAATGGTGTGATATTACAAAAGAGACTTACATGCGTTTTCCTGTTTGTTCTTTTATAAATACGTGTATAAATTCGTGTGCGTGTGTGTACGCTCGCAGATCTGCATACATAGATACATACATAAGCAGAGACAGGTAGAATCTCAACACACACACAATCTGTATGTGTATCTATTTATCTAAATGTGTGTGTGTGTGTGTGTGTGTGTGTGTGTGTGTGTGTGTGTGTGCGCGTGCGTATGTGTGTGTAGTACACGCATGTATGAATGTATGTAAGTGTCGTGCTGCCCCCCCCCCCCCCCTCAACCTGCGGCCAAGAGCGCCTCGCAAATTTGCTCGCATAATTCCTTTCCGCTGCGGCCTCGACCCCCCGGCTGCGCGCTCCTTCAGCGGCTCGCCCATAAATCTGCAGCCACGCCCCTGCCCC